>NW_001889900.1:36704-41389 GCF_000143565.1 Laccaria bicolor S238N-H82
CAACGACTCCACCTGTCTGATGTAAGGGAAAGGTTGGTATTATGAATATTTTAATTAGATGCTGAAGCAAGATATATTTATTAACGATATCCTGAATCAACATACATCATCTTACAAGTATATCTTGAATCTTCCCACTACATTCTCAACCCAGATTTATTTTTAAACTATATCCTGAACAAGGATATATCTTTCAACTATATCTTCAGCAAAATTATATTCACAAGACATATATTTTAATTATATCCTGACCCAGGATATATCTTTCAACAAGATATTGAGCTAGGATATATTACCAATATATATTCTTAAGCTATATCTTGAGCAAGGATATATCTTTCAACTTTATCTTGAATCAGGATATATCACCAAGATATATTCTTCAGCTGTATCTTGAACAAGGATATATCTTTCACATCCTTAGACTATATCCTGAACCAGGGTATATTACTAGGATATATTACCAGGACATCTTTTATATCCTGATCTTGGTAGATGTAGATTTATCTGTAGAGTCAGAAGGGAAAGGTGCATTTTATTCAACACAACTACATAGATTTACATTACTACATTAAATATTAAATCAAGGGAAGAAGGAGTGAGGGAGATGCAGTGAGGAAGGGTGAGGGTGGGCAATGAGAGAGAGGGGAATGGGGTGGTAAGCAATGAGAGAGGGGTGGTAGGGACAGGGGAAAGAGGGGGGAGGGAGGTGGGTGGTAGGCAATGAGGGAGGNGGTTGGTAGACAATGAGGGAGGGAGGGGGGAAGGGGGTAGTGGGCAGTGAAGGAGTGGGCACTGAGGGAGAGGGGGTGAGGGTGGTCAGTGAAGGAGAGTGAGGGTGGTGGGTGAGGGAGAGGGGGTGGTGGGCAGTGAGAGAGACAGGGTGAGGGTAGAGTACTGAACCTCGTCACCGTGTGGGTGGTGGGCACTTGTCGTCGTTGCCGTCCGTTGTTTGTACCCCTCGTCGTCTGGTCGTTTGTCCTTCCTCTTCCTCGTTGTTGTTGTTGTGTGTACGCCCATGTCGTCTCGTTGTGTGTATGCAAACATTGTCGTTGTCGTGTGTACGCAACCATCGTCTCGTCGTTTGTCCGCCCTCCTCCTCATCGTTGTCGTTTGTCTGCCCTCCTTCTCCTCGTCGTCCATCGTTCATACGCCCTCATCGTCGTCATCCGTTCGCCGTTGTCCGTCTTTCGCCCTTTGGTGTCCTCGTCACACCGTTGATTGGCGTCTGCCTGCCCGGCGTCGTTCCGTGTTGTGACGTGGCTGCTGACGTGCGGCATGAGGGAGGGGTGGGATGGCGATGTAGGGTGTGCTTTGGCGGGCGGTGGCCTTCATTCCCTTCATTCGTGGGCGGTCGTGGACGTTCGCAGGTGGTCGCGGTCGTGGGTGGGCGGTCGTGGTCGATCGTGGTCGTCCATGGGTGTTTGTGTTCGTCAATGGTCCACCGCCCATGTCTTCATCGGTGGTCGTCTTCGTTTTGGTTGTCGTGGTCCTCGAGGCGGTTGTCATGGTCCTCGAGGCGTAGTGTTTAAAGGTTCAGTCCATAGGACCGCAAAAAACCGGTGGACCGAACTGAACCGGACCATGGTCCGGTCTTTTTTTCGGTTGCAGTTGCCCCAATTTGGGGTTGGTCCGGTTGCCAGTTGCCTCATTTCGAAAATATATTAAAACCGTTCAAAGACCGGTTTTGATCGGTTGCAACCGGTTAAACGGTCACGTGCGTTACATACCCTTGTAACCACGTTTATTACCTTTTATTGGGTTTTTGTTTCATCAAAAACGGTCAAGAATTGAGAAAGATATAACCAAATCCATATTTTACCTGAGTCTCTATGAGATGTAATTCGGTTTCAGTCATAGCTATGTCAAATCTTCATTAAATCTCTTCAAAATTGGTAGAATGACGGGTATTTACATGCTTTACTATTTCATATAACCCATTTATTTTTCAGAGTAATAATAGTCAAGATACAAATGGTTTATATTGGTATAATAAATTATACGCAAAAAAACCGGTCTGGATCGGTCTGAACCGGCTCCATAGACCGAAATAGACCGGTCCTAGGTGGTTCGGTTCGGTTCCCTCAATATCTGGGTCGGTCCTAGACCGGTTGCGGTCCACGGTTGCGCGTTTTGGGGGCAAAAAACCGGACTGAACTGAACTTGCGAACACTATCGAGGCGGAACAAATACGAGAACGATGACCGATGTCGTCGTTCGTCGTCTGGTTGCCACGTTGCAGGTGGCACCTGGTTGCTGTCAGAAGGGGGAACATCGGGGTTGTGACTGCTTACCAGGCTGGGTTGGGCACGACCTCGTCATGGTCCGTGACGACGTTCGGTGTCGTCGTGCGCCGTCAATGTCGTTACTTTCGTGGGTGCTGGTCATCGATTTTCGTGGGCAGTGACCATTGTTTCCCTGTCAGTCTTCATTGTGTGTGGTTTGTTGGGGTGTTGTTGTCGTTTTTGGGTGGCCGGGGTAGTTTGCGGTGGTGGGGGTTGCGTGATCTGGTATGGCGGCGACGTGGTGGTGATGTGGAGTCGGCGTTGAAACGTTGACGTTGGTTTCAACGTCTAAGTTCACGCTCACATTTGGCTCACCACTGTTTCTAGTTAAATTTTGTAGTGTCCATTATACGGCCTTGTAGTATGCTCATTCTTATTACAGAGATTTTTAGTGTCTGCTCTTTGGAAAGACAAAAATATGTAGCATCTACTTTTTAAGACTACCAAAATTTGCATTTTTCATTACAAAACTTTGTAGTGTTCGCTTTTTGGGACTACAAAATTCTATAGTCTCCTCTTTTGCTGTGCACTTTTCATTACAAAAGCTTGTAGTCTCCATATCTTAGAACTACAAAAGTTTCTAGTGTCCACTTTTCAAAGGTGTGCTGGTATCTTGTAGTGTCCTTGACTCTGAGTAGGTATATGAAAATACAGCTCAATGTTTCAAAGAAGTTGACATTAGCCACACAGCCCTCTATCATTCTGTCTTTGTACATACCCTCCATAGAATTATGGTGAAGGATGACTATGACAAAGAAATGAAATAGAAAGACAGGACACCCCACACTGAAATGTCAGAGAATTCAAACCCCAACTAGACAAGGGGTAGTAGACATCAAGGTCATTCTTAACCATAATTCTAGGGAGGATACAGTCCATACAGAAACTATAAAAAGACCACAAAAACTCAGTCTCCTTTTTATTCATTAGAAAACTTTGTACTCCCCACTTTTTCATCACAAAATTTTGAGTATCAGGTTGTTAGACTACAAATGCTTGTACTAGTGTTCACCATAATTCTATGAAGGGTACAAATACAGAAATTTAGAGGGCTATGTGGCTAAAGTCAACTTCTCTGAAACATTGAATTATATCCCCATGTACCTCATGGGAGTCAAGGACACTACAAGATACAAGTACACACTTTTGTGATGAAAAAAGTCTAAAGTCAACTTCTCTGAAACATTGAACTATATCCTCATATACCAACTCAGAGTCAAGGGCAGTGATGAAACAAGAGGAGTATAAATTTTTGTATTCCCAAAAAGAAGACACTAGAAAGTTTTGTAATTAAAAAAGGGGATACTACAAGACTTTATGATGAACACTACAATAGAATAGAGTAATAGATTGGCTGACTACATTAAATAAGTAATTCAGGTAACTACAAGAGATACCTCGCCAGCTCATTGCGATTGTAAGTAAACTAAGTAGAGATAATTACAAAACTTTGAGTGCGTGCACGCGCGCAAGAACATGATCTTACAAATGTCACACAGTGTGACTTGGTGACGTTCCTTCTCACTTCGACCAACGACCACCCACCGTCAATGTCACCACTACGTCGCCGCCATGCCAGGTGGCACAACCCCCGCCACGTGTCGACAACCAAATCGACCATCAGCCCCCACGAGAGTCGACGAGACGACGACACACAACGTCGTCACAACCACAACCACCCCGGCACCACCCTAGCACTGAGCCAGCACCACGTCACCAACCCACAAGCACACGAGATCGACGGCAGGAGAGGACGACGGTGACGAGGTCATGAGGTAAGCAGTCACCACCCCACAGTTCTCCCTTCTGACACCAACCAGGTGCCATGGCGCTAGCTGCGACGTGGCAACCAGACAACGAACAACGACATCGGTCGTCGTTCGTCGTATTTGTTTCACCTCGAGGACCATGACAACCGCCCAAATAATGAAGACAACCACAGATGAACATGTGGGCGGTGGACCATGGAAGAAGACGATCGCCCACGAATGACCACAACCGACCAATGACCACCAGCGACCACAACCACCCAACAACGTCCATGATCGCCCACCAACGACAACGAGTGCCCACCAACGACCACAAGCACCCACCAACATCCACGAGCGCCCACCAACATCCATGAACGCCCACCAAAGACCACCAACGATCACGACCATGCGAACGTCCATGAGCGCCCACGAACGAGACGAAGACGACCGCCCACAAACAAAGACGACCGCCCACGAACAAAGACAACTGCCCATGAATGAAGGCAACCGCCTGCCAATGAACACGACGGCCTGAACGGACACGAGCAACGACGAGCCCGGTGAGCTCCCCCTCCCTCTGTCACTCCCTCCCCCCTGGCTCCCTTTCTCCTCCATCACTCCTTACCCCTCCCTCTCCCCATCACTCCCT
>NW_001889900.1:41807-80453 GCF_000143565.1 Laccaria bicolor S238N-H82
AACTTATTGCCTACCACCCCCTCCCTTATTGCCCACCAACCCCTCTCCCTCACTCCCCCCCCTTTTCTTGGTTCCTTTATTCCCCTTCTCCCCTTCCCTCCCTCATTGCCTACCACCCCCTTCCCCCTCCCTTACTGCCCTCACTCCCTCCCCTTCTCTTTATTTCTTTATTTAATAGTCAATAGTAATGTAAATCTATGTAGTTATATCCAATAAATTGCACCTTTGTCTTGTGAAATTTGCTGAAACATCTTCCAAGTATATTTGTGCTGGATTCAGGATGTAGTTCAAAAATATACCCCAAAGATATATATTTTCAGGATATAGTTGAAAAATATATCTTGGTAATGTATCTTGGTAATATATCCTGGTTCAAGATATAGTCAAAAGATATGTCTTGTGAATATATCCTAGTTCAAGATATAGTTGAAAGATATATACTGGTTCAGGATACAGTTTAAGAATATATCTTGGTTGTGAATGTAGTTGGAAAATGCGAGATATAGTTGAAAAATAGTTGATATATATGTCTTGGTTCAGGATATAATTAAAATATTCATGATACAGTTGTAACTGGATTCAGGATATGGTTAAAATATATATCTTGTTTCAGGATTTAGTAAAAAGATATATATCTGAGAACAACAAAGAACTCTGAGCAGCTAAAAAAAACCTGTAAACTTAAGCAACTCAGGAAACTTGGACTGAATAGCTTCAAGGTAGCACACTTCAAGGTTAGCACAGTGCTGTCTGAATGTCAATTTCAGACATTTTCAATGGTGTGGCATATGTCTGTGTTACACTTGAAACCCTACAGATCAGTCGAGTAACAGAAAGCATGAAGGGAATCATGGAAAATACAAAGAGGAACCCCATATTATGACATGTTGAACAACATTTCTTAGAGGACAATGGGATTTGTTATTTACAATCAAGTGTCAAGAGAAAGGGAGGGAGGGAGAGGAGGAGGAAAAACTTTGTGAACTCTTGTTTATGAAAGTGGGTTGGGAGAGATGATTGATATCACATGCAGAGGTTTGACTGGCAGGGTAGGGTAATATAGATGTTGGTGGGGTATGCAGATAAGGTGCAACTGGAGTTCTCAGAGCTGAAGTGAGCAGTGCCAAACACATGAACAAAGGATATCTTGCAAGCACCATATTTCATATATAAATTTGACAGCTTGGTCTGACATAGGTGCCACGTGGTGAAAAAAAAAACAGAATCATATAGAAACAGCAGAGTAGACTCACCAATCCAGTTGAGCATGCAGATAAGGTGCAACTGGAGATCTTAGAGCTGAAGTAGAGGCAGAGGTGGAGGGGATTGTATTATAAGGCTGCCCAAAGTACTTTGTGAACTCTGAGCAGCTACAAAATTCCATAGTACCAACTGCATCCATAGTGTTGAAGTTGATAATACTTAAGCAACTCAGGAACCTTACTGAATAGCTTCAAGGTGGATCACAGATGTTGCAACTTAGGAAACTTGGAGTGAATAGCTTCAAGATAGCACACTTCAAGAACTTTTTTAGTATCTTCATTTTGTAAAGATGTGGTAGCACAGTGCTGTCTAAATGTCAATTCCAGATGTTTTCGATGGTGTGGCATATGTCTGGGTTACACTTGAAACCATGCAGATCAGTCAAGTAACAGCAAGCATAAAGAGAATCATAGAAAATACAAAGAAGAACCCCACATTATGACATGGTGAACAGAATTTGCTAGAGAACAATGAGATTTACAATCAAAAGTCAAGAGAAAGAGAGAGGGAGAGAGGGAGAGGAGAGAGGGAGAGAGGAAGAGAGGAAAAGTAAGAGAGAAACAACAGAGAACTTTGTGAACTCTGAGCAGCTAAAAGAATCTGTAATGCGAACCATATTCATAGTGTCATTGGAAGTGGATGACACTTAAGTAACTCAGATAGATCACAGATACTATTGATGCTCCTTATTGCTACATACATACTGGGAGCACAGACCAGACATAGTGCCAAAACATCTGGAAGTCATGGCAGAATCTTCCAGAATATATACCCCAGACAGCAAAAAAAATCACAAGTTTTTTGCTGAAACTCGGACCCCTGACACCCCTACAGACCAGAAAAATATATCCTTACCACATCTGTTTCACAAAATATATCCCAAGGCCAAGCCAGGGCAAAAATATATTTCTAAGGTGTGACAGTGACATTTCAGGGTCTACTCACCAAAAATATATCCTTACTGCATTTCACTTGCAAAATATATTTTGGTGGTGTGACACAGACATTATAATTTTTGTGTGACATTTCAGGGTCCACATCTCAAGAATATATTTTAGATTTCAGGGCTTTCTAGGACCCATATATATCTAGAATATAAATGTGGTCCATGACATTTAGTCATGTAACTTACGTGGAGTTTGCATGACTAATAGTCAGTTGGCACTGGGTGACTGAAGTGCAGCAAGTGTAGATAGAACATACCGATGGGGAAGAATGAGAACACCTGAGCACTTTCTGAACAGAATGAGAATGATGTTGGAATCCATTCGGCGTTGACCTTGATATAGCCCACAGACTCGGAATGGGTTTGTGTTGTTGTGCGCACCTGTGGATGCCTGATCTGGGTGTTCGGGAATACCTACGGCTAACCCAGTAACATTTAACCCTCACTGCGGGTATGGGTTTGGGCCACTAAAGCCATGACAATCACTACTGGTAAGCTCAGTATTCGTGTTTAGAAGGGTCACTGAAGTAAATGTCAGATGCTGGAATGACAAAAGGAGATAGGACCAACGTTGGCGCTGTGTGTTACTTCAGGCACTGAAGCCGTCTTTGACATCTGTTTCGCGACGGCACTTGGAGTGTGGCTAGAGGCAGAAAATGAAGAGATTTACAGCTAACTGCATAACCGTAGACCGTCAGCGAATTGGTGAAGTTCCGTTATGACCTTTTATTTCTCACGAGAAATTACTCAGATGATGGCAGATCACAATCCCTCACAATCCATTGTAATCCTTGTGTGCTCCTCGTGAGGATGGATGGAGAGTATCATAGTCTTGTGGTTGGATAAAACCATATATGTAACTCTTATGTTTAATTATGAGACAGTGTGAAGAGGAAGAATTGGTCAAACCATAGCACTTCTCAGGTGTTCATGAATGGGAACACTTCTCGACAGTATCACAGAGATACAACTCCAGTTGTCAGCTGTTGTCAGTAGATTTTTGACTTTCCGAGCAGAGATGGAGTCATCGGGTAGGTTTGGCTGAGTTCAGAATATTGTGACATGTGACTCATGTTGAAGTTTGCAAATCCGAACTTGTTCCCAACCTTGTAACCACCACCTACTATCGCTCCCCAAGTCTGCGCATACACCTGCTCACCGATGTTGACCACATCGGTGAGTTGGTGTATGTGCCGGTCTAGTCTGGCCTTACCCTCTTGTGAGTCCTGCCTTCCCTGACCGAAAGTCCATCTCCTAATAAATCGCATTTGAGCAGGCCGCACTCTCAGAGGCCGTGTCTGTTCTCATCCATGGTACATGCTGCGGGAACCTTACTGCTGGTCAAACCGACCTTGTCGTCAGTGTTGGTGCCATCTACCTTCTCGCTCATGCCATCTACCTTCTCGCTCGTGCCATCGCCCAATCTCCATCATCGTTGCCATCGACATCAACCAACCACGGCTTGACTTTGCGAAAGACAATGGCTTGCCTCCCAGGTCTTCTCCCTCCCTATGGCCGATCAAGCCGTGACTTTGGGTGAACAACTTTGTCGCACAAAGGAGACCGCGCATTCTGCATTTGAGTTCTATCCATTCTCTTTAGGTATGCAGGCATTTACAGTTGTTCGTGGTCATTAGTCCTTGTTTTATTTTGTAACACAATACATATGTTTCAATTCTACGAACCATAAAATTGAAAGGAATGAATGTCTGAACAGTCCAGAATCCCTCATAAGCAATCAAAACAGATCATAACGTCGCAAAAGAATTTATGATAGCACAAGATTGTAAAATCTTGCTCTAAATTGTGAGAGATTGCCTAAAAACGCAGCGATGATGAGGCCTCATTAGACGTTGTGAGGGGGATTGAAATCTTATTGTAAATTGTGATGATTGTGGTGGATTGTGATCAATTTTGGACCTTATGATGGCTCAGGGTATTTCCCCTGATTTGCTGATGACCATATCTAAATTTTTCTTTGTGCACCTTTATTTGTACAAACAACTGTATTAGGTAGAACACCCTTCCAAGTTCACAGGTTCCAACCGCTCCACTCTTATGACGTGTGGGGCGGGATTGGAGCATTTGGAGCAACTACCGAAATGGTGCTAGAACGTGGAGCATTTGGAGCAACTACCGAAATGGTGCTAGAACGTGGAGCAATGGGCAGCGCATGCGAATGGGCGTCATGGTTTACATACAGTCATCCACCTGCTAATGATACACCCAAAATGAGAAATTAACTTCAACAAATTTGAGCACAACATTTCGCTACAAAAACTACATGAAGATCTCAGATAAATGCCCTTCTATGACCATACCAAATTTCAGAATATTTGACCCACACTTCACAGAGAAAAACTAAGATTATGGGTGTATCATTGAGTGGTCACTTCAGGCAACCACCTAACCCTACCCTCTTAGGGTAGTTAGTCCATGCCAGTAAGACTACCCTATGAGGGCCCAATACCATGGTATGTCCTACCTATTCCTTGGAGTCCCCTGGGGGTAGCCAGGTACTCCCATGGTATTTACCTGGACTTCCATGGTTGGCTTCCCCCATCCTTGGGAGTCCCAGGCCTGTGGGAGTCCTGAAGATATATTGCATGGGATTCCCTCACCCAAGGGAATCCCATCCAAATTTATTTTGTTATACTGGAACTCCCAAGCAATATACACAAATCCAGGTTCCAAATAGACTTCACTTAAAAGATAGCAAGCCAACAAGTCAAGTGGTACTTACTCATGAATCTGGCAATTATGCTATAGAGAGAAATAATATCACTGCAAAGATAGATCTTCTTGGCTCAAGCTAAACTCATACAAAAATTTTAGCTCTATGCTTAGTTCATTCACCTGCAGTGTCCAATCCTGATGAGCTGAATGGCTGGAAATCAAGTGGAAGGTTTGGAATGTTCAATTAATATGGACACCAAACCAATTTATTTACATGGATGAGAAAGTTAGTGTCCACCTGGATTGAATTCCATCAAGGAAATCAGCTGGTAACATATCTTAATAAGTCTTATAATTATCATGTAGAACTTTTAAAGGGTTGGATGGAAGGCCCACCAAGGCAATTGATAGCACCCCTATGTAGAGATATATCTGCAAGGGCTATCAGAACATCTGTGGGATTTCCAGCATGATCTGCACAGGAATCCCATTGCCTTTTGCTGGGAAGACCATGGATCTCCTGGGACTCCCAGAGAGGAAGTTGAATATCTATAGGACTTCCTGAAGTACCTCAAAATCTAACATGGGAGTCCCAAAGCCTGCCTGGGACTCCCAGAGAGGGAGTTGTGGACTTCCAAAGTCCCTCAAGATCTAACATGGGACTCCCAGGGATACTATCATTGGACTCCCAAAGCCTGCCTGGGACTCCCAGAGAGGGAGTTGAATATCCATAGGACTTCCAAAGTCCCTCAAGATCTAACATGGGACTCCCAAGGATACTATCATTGGACTCCCAAAGCCTGCCTGGGACTCCCAGAGAGGCAGTTGAATATCTGTAGGACTTCCAAAGTCCCTCAAGATCTAACATGGGACTCCCAGGGATACTATCATTGGACTCCCAAAGCCTGCCTGGGACTCCCAGAGAGGCAGTTGAATATTCATAGGACTTCCAGAAGTCCCTCAAGATCTAACATGGGAGTCCCAAAGCATTTGCTCAGACATCCATGGAAAAAAGAGAACTGAGGGTGGACTCCCACAAATAGAAACAGGAAGTTCTAACATAATAAGTTGCAGACAACATCAGACTAACTATCAAAATCCTCCCCACGGAAAGCATCTGCAAGGTCAATAGCCTCAAGAGTATCAATCAAATCCTCATCGAGACTTTCTACATCTGACAAATTCAGTTCGTCGACCCCGATGGATGGTCTGAACTCCTCCATATCATCGTAGTCATCATACAAACGTGAGGTGACTTGGGCGATTCGAGCAGCTGTGATCTCGTCATCTGTTGGGCCCCAGGCTGGAATAACAGTGTCAGCAGGTAAGGATTGTAAGGACTTCTTCCATATCGACAGGACATGGAGAAGTTCATCCTTTCGTAATTGGAGTTGATAGCGTAACTCCAGTGAATCTAAAACATGATGAGAAGCTACACAAAGGGGTCAAATAGCAAAACGTACCAGTGTTATCATATGCGGAACAGGTGACATTCCACTCCTCTGAATACCAGATTTGTAGTATCTTATGTTCATGTTTAATGTGCTCTTCCTCTTCAATGCATCTATCAAGCTCTAATCGCGCACGAATTCCGGACCTTACAAGATCGTCGCAAAGCCACAGTGGTGGGTCGGTCGTGGCGCCATCAAGTGAATCTTCCAATCCAGCATCCTGCCAGATTTCGTCGTTAACGTCCAGAGCAAACAGACCCTTCATGACAATCTTCGACGGGCAGACTGAGCCCGGAGGCGCCTTGCACTGAGCTTTTAACTGTAGCATTACATCGCATAAGTTGTTGTAGTCACAAGTGAGTTTTTGGATGCTAGGGTCACGACGCTTCACGGAATCTTCGAGATGATGGTGAACTTTGCACTCTGTTTTGTGGTACTAAGTAAACGCGGGGTGCAGAATGTTGAAAAGACATACCGTTGACATGGTTGCGATATGATTGTTCGATACGGTCAAGTTCAAACTTCCAGGAGCACAGCCTTTCACACAAGCATAGCTTGAGGGCTCGGGTGTTCATCCTCGCTGCAATAAAAGGGCTTCCGAGCAGCTTCCCAAGCTTGGTTCTTTCGTGAACACCAAGCGCCGACTCAGAAGCGTGTACCCAAGACTCCGCAGAACTCAAAGCCTTCTTAGCTTCAGCTAGGCACAATTCTGCATCACAAAGATGATAGTCTGAAGCTAAAGGATCCAATATGATGTTTTCTTGGTCTTGGACATGCTTCCTCAGGATATCACGTGCTTTTCGAAGTCGGATGGCTTCAGAGACTGCATCTTTCCCCTGGTTTCTTGTCTGTCCTGGAAAAACTATTAACGCTTGAAGTTGCATGTTAACATTGAACGTACGTGGAAGAGGTTTGGTCTGAGCCTGTACCTGCGCAGACCATTCATCCCGGAGGACACATTCTGCGAGCACCACTTCAGCAAGGTGTCGCTTTTCTTGACAATGACGAGATCAGCAAAGCAACCAGAAAGCCAGGCGACCAAGGGTTTCCTTATCTGCTTGTTGAACCTGTCAATCGAGAGTGTAAACGCGTTGATGTGACTATACAAGATACTAATGAGATGATATATTTTCCCAGATTAATAAAGACTTACCTCACACACGCGTAGATAAGCAATTAATTTCTTGATAGAATTCCAAAACCGCTTGCAGCCTTCGCCGTCGGAGAGTCCAAATCTGTTGCACTTTCGAGGATGGTATATGATCTGACAAGGCCACTGATGTCCGAACACATGAAACACTGAAATAGCAAAGATCAAGCAGTGGAGGTATGCACTAAGAAAACCCCAGTTGACGCAGCTTTTATGTAGCTGACAGCCAACATCGTAAAGTAACCCGACTGTATAATGGAGGGGCAGGTGTTGAAACAGCGTCTCAACGAGCGCCAGAGCATAATGCTGCTTCTCGCCTGCAGATCGCATATTGACGACCCATATCACACAGTCATGGCGACAGAGAAGAGCCATCAGTGCGGTGACGGCAAAAAACTGTGTGCTAGCCTTTTCACATGTTTCATTTGTGGCTGTGAAGCTCTTCTCGCAGCCGGCTAAGACAGATCGTGGAACCTTCAGTGCACCATCATAGCCATCTTCTTTGTCCGAATCAGGGTGGTTCCTACTAGTATCAACAGGCTTTTGGCGCTTCGCACCCTTCTTAGCCTTGTTCGGACGAATGCCCTCAACATATCCTTCCATCTAGTTTCTGCGCAAGCGTGGGCTAAGTTCGTTGCGAAGCTTTATAATCAGGAGCTCAACTCTCTGGGAGAGAACCCTTCGCAGCAAGACATCCATGAGCATTTCAAGGAACAACTCAACTATTATCGCAGTGTTGTTGTGGCATTTTTGGAATCCAAGCGAGACAACGGAAAGTTCCCGCAGGTGATAAAGAAAGTGGTTGAGCCATTTATCAAATTAGTATGTTATTGCTCTCTTAACATCCTATCTCCCTCATACTAACACATGTTTTAGGCCACCCGAGCTTACGAGGAGACTGGGATTCAAGTCTTTGGATTTGCCATTGACGTCAATGCCAATTCAACTTCAAGCTTGGCTTGGGGCGGTAGCCATGAATACGCACCCCTAGCTGTAGTCATTGCCCTACTCACCCACATTATTGCACTTAATGCTTTGCCATTAACCATGCATTCAGGCCAGGGGTCTGCAGCATGCATTGGCACCTGGGTTTGGCCTAGGATTTGTTGGGGCAGGCTTTTGGTAAACATATCAATAGTCTCTTATTTCCCTTCAAACATATAAAAGTAGGCAAAACACAAAGTTCCCATGTTACATAAATATAATTCTTGCTTCTTTATGTCTAAATATATGTCAATAATGCACAGTTCAAATTCTGAGGAGATATATATGTCCTACAGCTTTGTTTCTCCTAGAAAGGACACCTGAAAGTTTACCAAATATCTATTTGATAATGTTCTGACACTCCTAAATATTTTCCCTCTGTCAAATCTGACCGGAATAGGCTGGATGCGACAGATCTGTTTTGGATGACCTTGGGCCTTTGATGCCTTTGGTACACAACTGTCAACAATGCATAGTTTTGATTCTGAAGAGATGTTTATGCTTTACAGCTTTGTTTCTTCTAGAAAGAAAACCTGAAACTTTACCAAATATATATTTGATAATGTCATGACATGCCTAGATAGTTTCCGCCCACCAAATCTGACCAAAATAGCTGGATGCGACAAACCAATTTTGGATGGCTGGGGCCTTTGACGCTGTTGGTACATAAATGTAAACAACGTCGAATTCAACGTGAAAACCTCGGTAGCTACCCTACCACATAACATACAGAGAAAGGAACATTGAAAAGGGTCTAATACAAAAATTACTTGCTAATATACATTCTGAAAACTCCCAACAGCCGCGTGAAAAGAAAATATGCCCTCCAGCCACCCATGCACCCCTCTTCCAGCGATTGGTGCCATCCGCATCCATCGCATACTGTCATGCGCAGTACCTCCACCTTGTCCTTGACACAGTTGAGTCAGATCCTGCATCAACTCGGCCATACCCTCAACACATGTCATCCTGCATCATAGTTACGTTGTCGTCGTCCGGCGTGGTTTTGTTCTGCGTTGTAGTCATGCGTATTGTCGTCCTGCATTGTATTCACCTGGTTGTCATCCTGCATTGTCGTCCTGCATTGTCAGCGTGTCGTCACTGTCGGAGGTGTCATAACACCATCCCGTTTCCAAGTCGTCGTTGTCCAGTGACATCGTCATCTGTCGTCATCGTGTTTTCCGTCATTGTGTTGTCCGTTGTCATTTCGTCGGTCCGCTGTCGTTTCATCGGTCCGCTGTTGGTCCGCTGTCGTTTCGTCGGTCCACTGCCATTTCGTCAGTCCGCTGTCGTGTTGGCTGTGTTGAGTGGGTCCAATGACGACGAATAATGTTTGGTTGCCACATCGCTGGCAGCGACGTGGCATCTGGGATGTGTGTGTGAGTATGGGAATGCGACAGAGGGGACACCGGGAGCTCACCTGGGCTGATAATGGACACTCATCGACCATTATCCGTCCATTGTCGGGCTGGGTGGGTCGAGGGTGTTGTTCGTCGCTTGGTTGCCACGTCGCTGTCAGCGACATGGCACCTGGGTTGTGTGCGTTTAGAGAAGGGAGGGAGGGCTATCGATGGTGGGCGCTCGCTCATCGCCGTCCGTGAGTGATGAGCACCCATGGCCCCTTGTTGACCCAGGTGTTGTCCGTCGTCGTGTTGGTCGTCTATCGTCAGGTCGTGTCGATCCGTGTGGGCGCTCAAACTCATTGTGTTACGTTCCGCCGTGTGGTCGTCGTCCTGGGTTGTAGTTGTTATTGTCTTGTCGATGTGGCTGGGCATTGTGTGTCGTCGTCATCTGCTTGTCGTTCTGTGCTATTCGTGTCTTCGTTCCACGTTGTCGTTGAGTCATCGTCGTGCCGTATCGTTGTCCTCATGTTGTACTCATCCTGTGTTGTTGTTGTGTTGTCGTCCTGTGGCTCCTCGTTGCGTCGTTGTCATTATGTGCATCATCCCGTGGCGTTGTCTCAGCAAGGTAGGTTGAGAGGGACGTGGAAAGGAAAGTGCTTACCTGTTGTCGTTCAACCGGTACTGGTAGTAGTGAAGGTGTTGTGCTGTTGACGTGGCTGCTCAACCAGCCATCAACAGCGCTCGGAAAGTGCCGAGCGCTGAAGGAGCACTGCGCGCACTTGTCGCGCACTCGTTATTGACGGAAAAGAAATACAGAAAAATGTATTTTAAGGTCCTAGGGAATAGTACTAACATTTGAGATAGGTAGCACTATGTCTTTACCAGGCAGGGAGTAAAAGTCAGACGAACTTTAATCTAAAGCTGAGTTTCCGGCACTTTCAGCTGCTTTACTATGACCCTCTGCACCCATTCCCATTACCCGTATCCACACAATCCTCTGATTTCTATGAAAATTTGTGAATCTGTTCGAGTTTTCATTCTGAAGATATCCATGTAATTTTCTTGGCCATTGGATGATTTTTGTGAACACAGTATAGTTTATATCAGACAAAATACACTCTATTCAAGGACTCTCACAACAAATCCTTCATTATCAAGGTGAGTACAGCCCTTAATAATTTCATACTGGTATCCACCTTTAGCTGAGATTATGTGAATTTGACTCCCTGAGTATTAGGCAAGCAGAAAAATGTATGCCAACACAATTGTATGTTTTAAAACCCTCCTGAAAATTGAAAAATGGGAACAAGACTTTCAGGTGTGTTATTTCACTCAAAACTTAACAATGCCTGTCCTAATATTGTTTCACTTATGCTATAGGTGTTAGTGGGCTATAGCTGGCAGGTTTTCAATAATAAATTGCTGGAATGATATGTTTTTTATCTTGAAAAAAAATACTCCTTTCTCTCCAACTTTTAGCCAACTTCTGATGAAAGTGCAAGGTAAAAGTTGTAAAACAATCATGCTAAGATGTATTACCATTGTCAGAGTAATGTTGTCTTCCTCTCCTTGCTCAATTTCAGTTGTATTTCCGGTGTTTTCAATGTGTTTGGGAAGTTTGCATCTATTTGTCTAAAGCTTCAAATGTGTCATCCGAGTTCACTATGTCGCATCCATCTACTTGTGAGGGTGCCATGAATGTGAAACATGAAAGGGCTGTGTTCTACTTGTAGAGCACCAGAATGTTTATGTTTGATTGAAATTTAGGTGTAAAGAATGAATAGCATGCCTCTTGAAGATCTGGCCACAGGGAGGCAACTATTTGCGACTATTTGGCAATGCCTTTACCAATGTCATCCAGCTGGAACTCGAGCCATCCTGGTAGATATGAGTTTACACTACTTGTTACAACTTGTTTTGTAAAAATCGGCCTAGTATTGAGCGAGATATTTGCTAGTCAAAAGTGTATCAAATGGGGGTGGTGTATCATTAAGGGGTGGATGACTGTAGCCACAGCCTAAAACAGATGTTTATGCACAGATAAAGGCGCAAAGTGAAATTTCAGATGTGGTCTATGATTATGCAGTTAGCTGTAATCCCACAGTATTGAAGTGGCTACTCACTCTAAGTCTTCGGATTGTTGTATTTTCCGTCATCGTGCTAGAATTTCAGGTTTATGACTTAAAGATTTCAATGTTGTTAGTCAAAGGCAGGATAAGGGAGTCATACCAGAGGTAGCAACATCCACCTTTTGCTCTGTTCGCTTCTCGTTTGGTGTGGGCTGTGTGATGTAACCATGGTCAACCCATTCAGGTAGAGTGTAAGGTGGTTGTTAAGTGCGAAACTCAAAGCAATCCTCGCAAGTGGTCTGACCTTTACTCTTTTTCCTTCTGGGTCAATTCTAGGTGTTCAAACTGTCGTATTTGTGAGTAAAAACATTCTAGTGGACTTTACAATTGAATTCATGCAATTATTCTGGCAATATATCATCTCAGAATTGTGCTTCGGCAATTCTATATTTTGGAGTTGGGCATCGGTTATTTACACAGCTGAGTTGCCGGATCCTTTAGAACACCGGTGCTTGGAGGGCATCCGTATATTCACTGCGGGCATTGGCTTATATAAATGGCAGATAAATTGTGTAGAAATCAATAGATTTTACACCTTTTCTTGGCCAGATATATTGGGGAAGAAATTTAAAATATTCTCTTCAATACTGTCATGTGACCATTACCAGGTCACTTTAGCTTAAATTGCAGATTGCACGCCTCCCTCTCATTGGGAGCACATAAAATTTTGCAAGTGAGTAGGAGGAAACATATACATATTGTATCTGTAAGTTTTATTCTGGAGAGATGCTTTTGGGTAGTGTTAAAATGCCTTGACCTGTTTGCCCTGAATTGGTCAGCACCCATAAGCCAACCATAAAATATTCTTAGACACCTCATATTCTCCTTATCTGATTCAAAATTTTGTGTGCGAGTTACCAATACCTCCACTGTAAACTCTCAAAAATATTTGTGTCAATAGAGGCTAGCACTGTGGAGAGAAATGGTCATCAATTAGATAGACTTGCTTTGATGGGCAAACTTGGCAAAACAACAATGTGACCATCTTATCTCCCTTATATCTCAGCTCATGCTCAACGTTCTGTCTAATAAATCTCCACACACAGCCGCATCTGCATTGTCAAACTCTGTTTAAAATTTCAAATGCATAGCATGGATCGTTGTGGTGGTATAGCTTGTTGACCTGTTAGTGCTGATGATCAGTTAGAGGTCACATGACAGTAACACTGGACACATGACAAGATAATTTGTCTTGGAATACTCTAAAAATATCTTTTGGAAGTTCCTTATTTTTTCCCTGTTTTATACCAAGAAATATTTAATACATCTATAAAGATTCTTTTCAATGAATGAAGGTCAAATATTGATAAAATATGTTGGAAAACATGTAGAACATACTGAGATACATATATAGACAATTCAAATTAACCAAATATCTTTCAAGTAAATTTCTATATGTTTTTAACATGTTTTATAGGTATTTAATCTTCATTTATTGAAAACAATCTTTGTAGATGTATTACATGTTTCTTACTAGAAAACAGAAAAAAAATAAGGAACTTTCAAAAGATATTTTTTAGAGTATTTCAGTGCAGATTATCTTGTCATGTGTCCAGTGTAACAAGCACCCAAAGAATCTGGGAATTGGAAAAAATGCCGGCGTCTGCACGGCGGCAACAACTGAAACGATCACGTGCCACGCTTCCTCCTTCAATTCACCTGCACAGATTCTCCTCCATCGATGTGCTGGCCATCTTGCCACCGTCGTAATGTCCCTGCGATCCTTAGTTGTGGTTGCAAAACATCCCTGGGCGTTCGCCACTCGCCGGCATGGAAACCTTGCGAAACAAAAATGCTCGACATGTTATTCATCAAATGTTTGAAACAAAGAAATGCATCATAGTCTCTGTTTGACATGGAAGGATCAAATAAACATGATTTTCAAGGCTGATCAAGGGGTTGTTGCAGAAAAATGTTGTTTTTGAGGTCCCTTGAACATTTTGAATACTGAGATATATCATACAGGCTCAAGTGCAAAGGACATCGCGCTAGTACTTAAACTTTATGAGAGCTTTGAAAGTATGCATTGCAGGTGAAAAAAAGGCAAAGATGAAGCTGAGAAAAGGTAAGGTTCTTGTCGCGTGGATGGCGAACACGATCACGTGCGGCTACAATTGGAAACTTGGTCAGCAAGTCACGCATCCTCAGGATCAGCTGCCGTTCTTTGATGGTGTTCTTTCCCTATGTAAATGGCGGATAAACTGTGAAAAGATTGTGTAGAAATTATTGAATTTTACACCTTTTCTTGGCCAGGTATATCAGGAAAGAAATTTAAAATATCTTCTTTGATATCTTTTCCAATTTAACGATTGGTGTTATTATAAATTTTGATGACGGAGATAAGTGAAAGATATGGGAAAGATATCTTTACCTTTTATAGTAAATTTTTTATCTGATATTTTTGCAATGAGACCATCCGAAACATTGAGAAGATGTTTCGTGTGGTCTTAATGCAAAAACATCAGATACCAGAACTGCTATAAAAGGTAAAGATATCTTTCCCATATCTTTCCCATATCTCTGTCATCAAAACTTAAAATAATGCCAATCATTAAATTGGAAAAGATACTGTCATGTGACCCCTAATGGGTCATCAGCACTAACGGGTCAACAAGCTATAGCACCACAACAATCCATGTTATGCATTTGAAATTTTGAACAGAGTTTGACAATGCAGATGCGGCTGTGTGTGGAGATTTATTAGACAGAACGTTGAGCATGAGCTGAGATATAAGGGAGATAAGATGGTCACATTGTTGTTTTGCCAAGTTTGCCCATCAAAGCAAGTCTATCTAATTGATGACCATTTCTCTCCACAGTGCTAGCCTCTATTGACACAAATATTTTTGAGAGTTTACAGTGGAGGTATTGGTAACTCGCACACAAAATTTTGAATCAGATAAGGAGAATATGAGGTGTCTAAGAATATTTTATGGTTGGCTTATGGGTGCTGACCAATTCAGGGCAAACAGGTCAAGGCATTTTAACACTACCCAAAAGCATCTCTAGAGTGCGTCAAATTAAAGCCACAAAGAAAAGATTTACTCAAGCTCATCGTTGGAAACGGCGAGTAGCGAACAACGAAGAAGAAACCGCCCTGAGCAGACACTTAAAGTTATATCTATGTTATATAAGCTGATGGCTCTTGCTACACCTCGAGCTTTGAGCCAGTGCACTCATTTTTGAATGGCTCTGTTAGGTCCGCCGCTAGCATCCTATTACGAGGATGGGTGGCAAAAGGCGGACCAGGGTGCAACAAAGAGGGGCGGGCGAAGGCTCTGGTGTCATGTCTGGGACAAGGACACCATTTTTCAAAAATTACATATATGGTAACTACATGTAAATATTATATAGGGCTGTATAGTGTAGTGGATTATTGTGCTTTTTTGATCTCCTTTTATGGCCAACCTAAGTTCAATTCCAGCGATTGACATCTTTTTTTTTTCACAGAGATAATTGAACCACAAATATGTATCTTGTTAGAAACTTGACAGATTGCTAGGAAAATTTGTGAAATATCTCCTCTCCCTATCTACCATTTAAAAATGGGGCAGGCACCTATCAGGGGCCACAACTATGAGGAAAAAGGTTAGATATTATGAGTGAGTCTTCCCATCAGGATGCATTTTTACACATGAAACCACAAGACAGGGGATTATGCCAAAAGCTCAGATTAATTGCACAGCAGATTTATGTTTGAGTTCCTCATGTTGAGCTAACAAGGATAAAGTACTGAAAATTACAATGAACAGGAATAATGATGGCTCTAGTGTCATGTCTGGAACAGCTGAGAATGTTTCAATTCCTTTCAAAAATGTGCATGTAAGAAGCAGGATACTTTACACTGATTATATATGTAGAATTATAGATCAACAGCAAGGGTTGTTCAATTGTGACAGATTTATTGTCAACTTTAGATAGATTTATTGCAACACAGTCCAGATCTTGAGATTGTTACAAATTCTTTTTATATGAAGGTCAAGAATATGTGAGGAAATATTAACAACATACCAGCACTCCTGTATCAGCATTTTTAAAGCAGTACGACATTTTTTTACCCATTGATTCTGTCTTTTTGTTGCCTTTAATGCAACAACCTGCCATTAGGAGGAAGAAGTGCATGTAAAGTGCTTCCACATACTCTGAGATATTCTACTAGCATCAACACATACTTTGATGAGCAATTGTATTAAGTGGAACTGACTTTATGCTCAGAACAGCACAAATTCTCTTTTCAATGATTTAAAAATGCATTCTGGGTTCATATTAGTGTATCCTATAATTTCCCACAAGGTAAGTGAGCTATTCAAATATTTTTCTGGCCTGCAGCGCATAGCACAGGGAGAAAAGCCAGTAGGAGGTCAACTACTTGAGCAGCTGCCTATTTGGGTGTGGGTGTGAGATTGATGGCTTATGTCTGTTTTTGGACGACCTTATGTCTTTTTTTGGACATGTCTCAATATAGACATAAATTATGTCTATATATGGACATAAGGTGTCCCAGACATGGCACCAGAGCCCGGGCGAACGCCGAAGGAGCGACGAAGGTGGGCGGGTTCAGGGACATGTCTAGATAACATGGTCAGGGATCGATGAGCTGTTTATATGAGGTTGGTGGAAAGTCGGAAAAGGCCGAGTCCACCATCAGTCTACGTAGAACAGTCTACCCCAGTGGATGCGAAGCTCTGAGTGACCCGGTAATGGTCACATGACAGTAGGGTTTGCCAGTTTGGTTTCTCGTTGGTTTCTCAATCTTAAAATAAACCATGGAGGCTAATTTCTTTCCGTTAAATATGACTGATCCCACTATGATAACGTGTCTGTAATAGCTTGTGTAGAATAGGTTCTGGAGTCTGTCTACACAATGCACTGTGACTTCTCTAGTGCTTTACATTGGCATTATGCTGCCATTTTTGGGTGGAAGGTGGCTGACGGAGATCGCCGAACAGCTGTACAGTTTGTGCATATATAAACTGTACCATCCCTGATTTTGAACCTCTTCCATCATTGCTATTTCGCTTTTTTTGTTTCCTTTGTCCACTGTTGTCTGCAATGTCCTCGCGTAAGTTCTCCTGTCACTGCACACTCTCGCTAGCTTCTCACAATTATGGGTAGTCCCACTCATCGCGACTCCACCGAGTGGTTCGGTCAATCCAAATGTTCACAACTAATCCTTATTTGGTAGGTGATGCTCCCACTCATGCCAACACCCTCAGAGACGTCACCAACGGTTAGTGATGTTGCGGTCCAAAGGGATGAGCCACTCACCACGTCTTCATTAGTGTCACTTTGGCGGCCACAGTAACACCATCTTCTTTTGTCGCCATTGGCGTCGTCGTCCTTGGGCACTCCCTTCATAAAGCCAACGGATGAGGGCAAGGGAGTCACCTGGGAGGTTGCGCTGGGTGGAATCTAGCTGCTGGAGCCTGGCCAGGCGCGGGGTTGATCTCGGGTCGGGGACCATGTCTCGGTTCAAAGGGGACCTCATTCTGAACTGGCGGCAGAGCTTTAGGGTTGGTAGACATTATGAACTGTGGGTTGGGCAAGTTCAAGCACAAGTATACATAGATGTCACTATAGTACCATAATAATAGAAATTGACAATTGTCCCAATAAGTCATAAGGCTACCCCAATGGGCCCAATACACATGGACACTATGGGTCCATACCTGGGGCCCATTGTCATATCCAGCATATGGGATGAATGTGTGGCCCAATGGGTATCCATCACACGTACATATTGCCATAATCCATGGTGCCATAGGTAGCCAAAGTATAATCTACAGTATAGCTCAATGTTGGGCCTCATGCGCTCGAACTTAGACCGCGTCAAAACAGCTGCGCAAGCTGACAATGGTTTGACAGCCATAAGGCCTCCGGGGTGTTAAAAATACTGACAAAGGTATCCGCTTCATAGCGTTCATAGCTCCGCGAATACTGAAAAACATACGCGGGCCAAAGTATCCGCAAAACTGTAAGAGCTCCGCTGTCATTCCACGGCTGTCAATTCAAAAGCTGCGGAATCAAGGACCACTGATGGCGGTTGCGGCCGTCATGTCGCCCCAATGAAGCACTTCAACCTCCAGACTCAGACCCCCTCGTAATTCCAATTCACAATAATTTGTAATATATGTATGTAAAACTACGGAGTGTAATCAAAACCATCTGCACAATCCAAGCTTTCACCAGAGCGCTTGAATTGAACGGCCTCACTCACGGCCTTTGACTGAAGTTGAACAGCGCGGATGTCGAGCCAAAAGTCGCTGGCCCTCCGTGCTTCCTTGTATTCCGCGCTTCCTTGTATTCTGCACTTCCTCGTATTCTGCGCTTCCTTGTATTCTGTGCTTCCTCGTATTCCCTATACAAGACCTTATACGCCATCCTGGCATACAGCAGAGGGTGAGTGACACCTTCAAAGAGTGATCAATGGAATAAATGGACGAGCGAGGTCTTTACCATCCCCCATGAGTTCCGGCGGATTCCAGCGGATTCCAAGTGGAATGTCGGAATTCCATGGAATTCCGACGGAAACTAGTTGGCTGGAGCCTCAGCCATTCTGGTTTCCAATTCCACAGAAATTCCAATGGAATCCGACGGAATCTGGTGGAAATGGTCGGAATCCGGGAGCCTCCCGGAACAGTTTCCATTGGAATCCATTGGAATTCCAACCAGATTCCATGGAATTCCAATGGAAAGTATATTCCAGTCAAATTCCAACAGATTCCGAGAGATTCCAATGAATTCCAATATTTGTTGTTGTTATTATAATATATAAAAAAATAAGTGGATGCATAAGGATTGAACTCTAGGCTCGGGAAGTGTCACGTGAAGTCCAAGCAGCAATATTTCCACTACACCATACGGCCATTAGAATTCTACAAACATTTATTCTATATAACCCACCCTCACGCCCACCTTCCTAAACGAGTCACGGCATTTGCCGACGTCACCATCAGCATCTCTGTTTTGCTGTCAACCACAACCACAACCATAACCACAACCACCACCACCGTCGCCGCGACCAGCGCGGTCACCTCGAATCACGCCCACGCCAGCGGACAACGACGACGACGACGACGATGGACGACGACACGACGACACGACGACGACGACGGACGACGACACGTCAGCGACGACGAGGCCGGCCACACGACGACGGACGACGACACGTCAACGCACGACGACGACGGACGACACGTCAACGCACAACGACGACGGACGACACGTCAACGTACGACGACGACGGACGACACGTCAACGCACAACGACGACGGACGACACGTCAACGTACGACGACGACGGACGACGACAACGCGTCACGTCAACACACGACGACCACGCACGACACGTCAGCGACGACGAGGACGACACGTCAACGGACGAGGACGACGGACGACGACGACGACACATCAACGGACGACGACGACGACGACGACGACGGACGAGGACGACGACACGACACGTCGACGGACGACACGTCAGCGATGACGAGACGGCCGCACGTCAACGGACGACGACGAGGACGACGGCGACACGTCAACGGACGACGACGAGCCCCCTCCCTTTTCCCTCCCCCCTTCCTATTCCCTCCTCCTTCCTATTCCCTCCCCTTTCCTTTTCCCTCCCCCTTCCTTTGTCCTCCCCCTTCCTTTGTCCTCCCCCTTCCCTGTCCCTCCCCTCCCTCTTCCCTTTCCCTTCCCTTTTCCCTCCCCCTTCCCTTTTCCATCCCCCTTCCCTTGTCAATCCCCTATTTCTTGTGCCCCCCTCTTCCTTTTCCCTTTTCCCTTCCCCCCTTCCTTTACCCTTTACCCTTCCCCCCTTCCTTTTCCCTTTTCCCTTCCCCTCTTCTTTTTTCCTTTTCCCTTCCCCCCTTCCTTTTCCCTTTTCCCTTCCCCCCTTCCTTTCCCTTTTCCCTTTTCCCTTCCCCCCTTCTTTTTCCCTTTTCCCTCCCCCCTTCTTTTTCTCTTTTCCCTTCCCCCCTTCTTTTTCCCTTTTCTCTTCCCCCCCCCCTTCCTTTTCCCTTTTCCCTTCCCCCCCCTTCCTTTTCCCTTCCCCCTTCCCTCCTCATTTCCTGCCCCTTCCTTGCCCATCCCCTCCCTCTCTAGTATGCACTGTATGTAGTTAAATATATTTTGTATTATAATTGAAATACATCATTATTTGATCTAAATCACTTGTGAATTTGTGAATTTTATAAGGAGGTTTGAATTTCTGACTTCAATAAATACAGCTCAAGTCACCTGACCTCTACCTCAGTTCTGATCAGCACTAATCAGTCTTCTGGAATTCCATTCAGATTCCGGCGGAATCCATTGGAATTCCATTCAGATTCCAGCGGAATCCATTGGAACTCCATTCAGAATCCAGCAGAATCCATTGGAATTCCATTCAGAATCCAGCAGAATCCATTGGAATTCCATTCAGAATCCGGTGGAATCCATTGGAATTCCATTCAGAATCCGGCGGAATCCACTGGAATTTGAGATTCCTACCATTCCGGCGGACTCCAGATGGAATTCCGACATTCTATGGGAGTCCGTCGGAGTCCGCCGGAACTCATGGGGGAGGGTAAAGTACTGGGACGAGCAAAGGGAAGCGCTTGTGAACGATGCCGGGCGAAGAAAATTGGCTGTAGCTTTGTGGACACCCCCGGCACCTCTGGGAATCGACTCACCTCCAATCCCATGCCCAAAAAGTCCACCTCGAAGAAGACTTGCGAGCGGGAGTTATCAGTCCCCATCGTCCTCCTCCCACCTGTCAAAGCTCTGCCGAAGGCTGCTGCAGCGACTGCTGGCAAAGCACCCCCAGCGAAGGAAACTCGTCCTCAACCTCGGGCAACCAAGGCTTCCGCAAAACCTCCCCCTGCCAAGACCGATGCCGCGAATCTGATCCCCGCGGACAAAACCACCGTCTACGCCAACAAGCGGTACACTGGACCCAACCAGATCCCTGAGAAGTCCTTGGTGGATGTGATCGTTCCAGCTGCCAAAGACGATCAGGGGGTCGCTCTCCGAGTTACACGGGCATCAACACGGCAGTCCATGGAGGCCGACGTCATTGTCATGGAGCAGAAGTCGAGGGACACGAGTGTACGACCAGGTCATGCTGGAGAAACTCCCAGTAAGTTTGGAGTTCTCTCTATTGAAATTAGTCACTTAACAACTGCAGGGTCTAGAAAAAGGTCCGGACGACGCAGCCGCGGGATATTCAACCCCATCCAACGACATGCAACGTCACTCCCCCTCCTTCGATGGACTCCTGCCCTCTATCAATGAGGGCCAATATATCTACAACTCCGTCGACGGGTCTCCAGTCGACCAGGCAAAAGCAGCCATAGATGTAGTCCTAGCCCTACGAGGTGTGCAATTGCCTTGCACACCATTTGCCAACTGATGTACAATGTCCTTTGCCTATTTTTGCTTGCATTCCACTTGCTTTTAAAAAATCACTCCAGGGGGCAAAAATTTGGTTTTTTTGGGTGAAATATCAATATCTGGCATCAGATATGATAGAAAAATCAAAAATGGCTTCCTAATGTTTGAAATCTGTTCTATTTTTGGATCCAGCATGTTTGTGATGTATAACAAATCTAAATATAGCTCAGATATGTTTTATGATATAAAATTCTTAGAAATGGTACATCCTGGATCAATATTGATGACTGGTATGTTTTCCTGTATCCTGTGTATGTTTCTCTTGCCAAAAGAGCATCCACATATGTTTTTTCCATGTCAAAATCCCTCTGAAAAAGCTGCATTTCACCAGAATATTTCAGTTGTGATAATTCTCATTTTTCTCCTTCAAATTTAGTGTTACAGCTACTCAGAGTTACCAAGTGATGTAGAAATATATTTCGGATTTTTTCCAAAAATTTCCGCCTCTATCAGAGATGTGGAGATGATGGATGCACAAGTCATGTTCCAGATGACCTTTTCCAGGTAACAAACAATTGTCAACAAAGCAAGCTTTTGACCGGAAAATCATGGAAATGCATTTTGGAGGGTGTCATCCATATTATTGATTGTAACAAGTTCATATTTCCTCAGTTGCAACTTGTTTTTGACATATAAAATGACTTTTGGTATTTTAATTGAGCTGCATTTGGATGGATGGCTCAGATTCCAGCTGGATGACGTTGCCAAAGGCATTGCCAAATAGTCGCAAATAGTTGCCTCCCTGTGTCCAGATCCTCAAAAGGCACACTATTCATTCTTTACACCTAAATTTAATGAAACATAGACATTCTGGTACTCTACAAGTAGAATACAGCCCGATTTTTCATGTTTCACGTTCATGGCACCCTCGCAAGTGGATGGATGTGATGTGGTCAACTTGGATGATGTGTCCTGAAGCTTTAGACAAACAGTTGCAAACTTCTCAAACACATTGAAAACATCGGAAAAACAACTGAAATTGAGCAAGGAGAGGAAGGGAACATTACCCCAACAATAGTAATACATCTTAACATGATTAATTTACAGCTTTTACCTTGAACTTTTATCAGAAGTTGGCTAAAAGTTGAAGAGAAAGGAGTATCTCTGTTTTTTAAGATAAAAAACATATCATTCCAGCAACTTGTAATTTAAAACCTGCCAGCTATAGCCTACTAATACCTACAGCATAAGTGAAACAATATTGGGACAGGCATTGTTAAGTTTTGAGTGAAATAACACACCTGAAAGTCTTGTTCCCATTTTTCAATTGTCAGGAGGGTTTTAAAACATACAATTGTGTTGGCAAACCTTTCTCTGCTTGCCTAATACTCAAGGAATCAAATTCACATAATCTCAGCTAAAGGTGGATACCAGTACAAAATTCTTGAGGGCTGTATTCACTCTGATAATGAAGGATTTGTTGTGAGAGTCCTTGAACAGAGTGTATTTTGTCTGATATAAACTATACTGTGTTCACAAAAATCATCCAATGGCCAAGAAATTTACATGAATATCTTCAGAATGAAAACTCAAACAGATTCACAAAGTTTCATAGAAATCAGAGGGTTGTGTGGATACAGGTAATGGGATTAGGTGCAGAGGTTCACAATAAAGCAACTGAAAGTGCCGGAAACTCAGGTGTGGATTGCAATTCGTCTGACTTTTACTCCCTGCCCAGTAAATACATATTGCTACCTATCTCAAATGTTAGTACTACTCCTTAGAACCTTCAATCACATTTTTCCTTATTTCTTTCCCCTCAATAACGAGTGCGTGAGCCAGTGCGTGCAGCGCTCCTTCAGCGCTCGGAAAATGCCGAGCGCTGTTGATGGCTGGTTGAACATGCCACGTCCGCTACTCCATCATCCCTCTCGTTCAACAATCGACTCACCCATCGCTCCAGCGCCACTCGATCAACCCTCTTTCAAATCCAAGGTCACCCGGGAGTCATTGTTTATTGACTCTCGACATTTGCACAATTTCGAAGGGAAGGGGACTGGGGAAGTTCGCTAGGCGCAGATTTTACAGTCGTGAGTTTATCCTACAGGTGTATACATCATATCTAACAGTTCTTCCATATCAACGGTGCTACCACCAGATGGTTGACGTGGCACGCCAACGATCCCTTTGAGCGTGCCACATCTATCTTTCAGGACGACGATGCACATACGCCAAGACCCGACAACAACAACGATCCACCATCAGCTGCGACTGCCCGCCACCACCACCAGCGGACAACAACGGATCACACACGCTCACTACCCACAGACGACGACGAGTGCCCAGCATCACCACCACAAGGGCGACGATTGGCCCATTACCAGCGTCACCAACCCAGGTGAGCTGACATATTCCCTCCCTCGCATTCCCATAGTCACACACACGACCCAGGTGCCACGCCGCTGTCAGCGACGTGGCAACCGAATGACGAACAACGCACATTTGTTGTTTGTCATCATCGGACCCACCCAGCACGTCAACGGACGGCCAACACAAAAACGGACGAACAACATGACAATGGATGGCCATCGCGACAACGGACGGCCAACACAACAACGGATGGCCATCATGACAACGGACGGCCAACACGAAAGGACAACACGACGACCCGGGTTGGTGTCACCAAACAACGACGAGACATGAAAACAGGACGGTACTACGCCTAGGGCAGTGACGACATGCTAACCTTGTAAGACGACAAGTACGTGACTACAGCGTAGGGCGGCAACCACACGGCGACGACAACAACATGGGAACAGGACACCGGTACTGACATGGGAGGATGACGACAATGACAACACGGGACGACGACAGCGAACAACAACAACAACAACACAGGACAACGTCAGCGGACAACGACGACATGGAAACAGGACGGCGGTATGACACCTAGGACAGCCTACATGCTGCCCCGGTGAGTTCACATATCCCCTCTCTCGCATTCCCATAATCACATGCAGAGCCCAGGTACCACGTTGCTTCAGCGACGTGGCAACCAAACGAACAACGCCCAGAGGGTCATGCCATGCTGACGCCATCCTCCCCACTCCATCCAAGCAAATGATGTACAATGACCGATACATCGTTCAATGTCATTGGACCTACACAGCACAACAGATGACCAACATGATTACGGACAACACAGGAGGTTGACGATGACACAGGACAACGACAACGCGACAAAACACGGAACAGGGCAACGACGACGGCGCTACGATGCCCAGGACAAAGCGGTGACATTGCAGGACAATTACGACGCGACCACGAGGTAGGACAACAACGACGTGATGACAACGCAGGACAACAAGCGGTGAGCATACAGCTGAGTCGAGGGTACACCGAATTTGAGGAGGGCATACTCTTTTTTCACGAGGTCTTGAGAGCTGTGTACCCATTTTTTTTACTATGTATATTCAGATTCCGTATTGGATCCTTTTTAGTGCTTTTATCTCCCTGTATGTCATGTTGTAGAGTAGCTACCA
Source organism: Laccaria bicolor S238N-H82 (assembly GCF_000143565.1). Taxonomy (NCBI): domain Eukaryota; kingdom Fungi; phylum Basidiomycota; class Agaricomycetes; order Agaricales; family Hydnangiaceae; genus Laccaria; species Laccaria bicolor. Next base: position 66,666 of record NW_001889900.1, read on the forward strand.
TTTTTTTCCACTTGAATTCAATCTTGTTTACATTTGTTTACCAACAGCGTCTAAGACCCCAAAGTCATCCAAAATTGGTTTGTCGCATCCAGCTATTTCGGTCAAATTTGGTGGATGGAAATTATCTAGGAGTGTCAGGACATTATAAAACATATATTTGGTAAAGTTTCACAATTTTTTTCTAGGAGAAACAAAGTTGTAAAGCATAAATATCTCTTCAGAATTCAAACTGTACATTGTTGACAATTGTGTACCAATGGCATCAAAAGGCCCAAGGTCATCCGAAATGGATTTGTCGCATCCAGCCTATTTCAGCCAGATTTGACAGAGGGAAACTATGTAAGAGTGTCAGAACATTATCAAATATATATTTGGTAAAGTTTCAGGTGTTCTTTCTAGAAAAACAAAGCTGTAGGACATATATATCTCCTCAAAATTTGAACTGTGCAGTTTACCAAAAGCCCACCCCAACAAATCCTAGACCAAACCCAGGGTGTCAATGCATGCTGCAGACCCCTAGCTAGAATGCAGGGTTTATGGCAAGGGACTAAGTGCAATAATGTGGTTGATTAGGGCAACGACTACAGCCAGGGGTGCCTGGGCAATTTCATATCCTTGCCTGGGCAATCTCATATCCCTGCCTGGGCTACTTCATATTCATTTCATTTCTTGCCTGAGGCAATTTCATATCCCTGCCTGGGCAATTTCATATCTATTTCATTCCCTGCCTTGGGCTATTTCATATCCTTGCCTTTTTGACTTTTGTGGTCTTTTGTAGTCTATCAGTAAACCTTGTTACCTCATATCTTCACAATGGGAGCACTTCAGAATATAATTCAAACAGATTCGGGAAGCTATAGTGTAGGGCTACAACTTTCATTTTTGACCATTTTTGGTAATTGGTCATGTGACCATCATCCCAACATCCCATTATATGGACCCTGATAGGTAAAAACATTCTCCTCTTGGTTTTCTTCACTTTTGGTCAAACCAGGTGATGTTTCCTCTTTGGGATGGACCCTGAAATGGACCCTGAAGGCAGTGCCTGACATTCTGAGGGGGCAATGATAAATGCAGTAGGGTAGGTATGAAATATCCCAGGCAGGGATATGAGATTGCAAAGGCAAGGATATGAAATAGCCCAAGGCAGGGAATGAAATAGATATGAAATTGCCCAGGCAGGGATATGAAATTGCCTCAGGCAAGAAATGAAATGAATATGAAGTAGCCCAGGCAGGGATATGAGATTGCCCAGGCAAGGATATGAAATTGCCCAGGCAGGGATATGAGATTGCCCAGGCAGGGATATGAAATTACCCAGGCAGGGATATGAAATTGCCTCAGGCAAGAAATGAAATGAATATGAAGTAGCCCAGGCAGGGATATGAGATTGCTCAGGCAAGGATATGAAATCGCCCAGGCAGGGATATGAGACTGCCCAGGCAGGGATCTGAAATGAATATGAAGTAGCCCAGGCAAGGATATGAAAAGGCAATAAAATAAGGCTGGGTAGGCAATGAAATTAAAAGTCAGGCAAGAATGAAATAGCAATGAAACAATGCTGGATAGACAATGAAATGGAAGGCCAGGCAGTAATGAAATTGCAATGAAGTAGTATTGAAATATGTCTCAGGACAGTTATGAAATAGTCATGAGAAGCACTGGTAAGGAAATGAAATACATTTCATAAGTTTTGCCTACTCTTCTCATTTCATAAATTCATTAGGCAGTGTGGATGTCGGTGTGCAGGCACTTGCCTGTATTTTATCATAAAAGGGGTAGATACTAGTGCAGCCTCTCCTTTGACCCTTGCTTCTGCCAGGCTTCTTGCCCTTCCCAATACTATGAACTTGAGGTTTAGGAACGTGAACTTTAATTTTCCTTCGTGGAGGTGCTTCCAGCAGCACTTTCCCCTCAAGAAAGGATTTAAATTGAAAGGTGATTTTGTGTTGTTCTTGACGTTCATACCAAAACTGGAGAGCTTCAGCGACCATCTCCATCGGTCGTGGGCGGTGGGGAGTTTTCGTGGACGCGGTGTGCCGTTGTGCACTGTCGTGGGTGCTGGGTGGGGTGTTTTCGTGGGCGAGGTGGTGCCGTTGTGTTTCGTGTGGGCGCTGGACGTTGTTTCCGGAGTGCTGGACGTTGTTTCCGGAGTGCTGGGGTGGTGCCGTCATGGGGTGTGAGACCTGTTGCCGTCGTTTTGGTGCCACGTCGCAGTCAGCGACGTGGCACCTCGTTTTCGTGTTGAGAAACGAGGGAGGAGAGGGGGTTGTGGGTGCTTACCTGGTTTGTGTGCCGTGGTGACGTGGCACAGCGTTGTCGTGTTGGCGACGTTGATGGATCTTGGGTGAGCGGTGTGGTGGTCGATGTGAGCCCCCTCACATCGCTTAGCCCATGGCGGGCACTCACAACGTGAGGGGGGCGGTTACGTGGAGCGACGACGGTGGTGGTGGGAGGAGAGAGGGTTGTGTTTGGATGAGCGTGAAAGCCGTTGCCAAACAAACAATTGTTTGGCAATGGGCATGTGCCAAACAAACCGGATTCCAGTTGCATTCCGTTTTTGCCAATCCGGGGACCATTCCGGTCACAATTCTGGAATGCCAAAATTCCGCCGGAATGGTAAAGCACCGGAATGATGAAAATAGCAGGCCTCCCTGCTAAATTTCACTCCTCCGGAATCCACAGGAATCCACAGGAATGACTGGAATCCTGCAGGAATTAGGGGGGCACTGATAAGACCTCGTTGACAAATGCACAAAGAACATTCAGCCTCCAAATTTGAATATCACGAGAAGTTTTAACAGGTGGTTTCGATGGATCGGGTAGAATAGGTTCCAGGTATAGGTTCTTCTCCAAAGTCATAGCACCCTGGGACCGGTGTCCTCCTTCGGCCGAAGCAAGATCCTCCAACCCATAGTATTCTTCATTGTGTGCTCTCCAAGAAGATACCGATATTCCTTCCTCATGGAAAGTCTGGCTATGGTTATCAATAAAGTCTTTCCCATTGCCGAGTTCTTGATTGAAGTCGTAGGTTGAGACATCCAATGTACCATCGGGCTTCAGATAACATCCAAAGATAAAGACCCAGACACCCATTGTATCATAAAGTTCCTTGGAAAATGCATGCATCCGAGCTGTGCAGTTCTTTACAGCCAGTCGAACAAAGGTCCAGATAAACCACCTTTGAAATACTGAAAATTAACTTACTTGGACTTGAGTTCTGGGTCAACTCCCTTCTTGTTGTACTCCTCGGCTGTCCTCTGTAGTACGTCTTTCTCCCTTTTCTTCAGTTTTCCCATCATTTGAGTCACGACCCGCTCCCGAAAATCAAAATGAGTGGGATCTCCACCTTTAGGCCTCTTTTGTCCCTCTTCAATGGCTTTGGCACAAAGCCTTTTCGCTTCGGTATTGATGGCGTCCTTGTTCTCATGCTGGAACACACGCCGGGCGTGCCACGACTTTCCCATCCTCGGCATTTTCTGACTTCTCTTACGACTGTACTGGGCAAACCACTCTTTAATATCCTACAAGTCCGTCAGGAATCAATCAGAGGGCCTCTGGAAAAAGTACTTACTTTTTTAACAGCTGATCTTTCTTCCTTCTTGAACAATTTTCCATTGGGGAGTATGTCGAGCATGTCTTGCAAAACTCGAGAAAATATCTCGGTGTGAGCAGCGTCATTGGTGTCTCTATACTCCTCCTGATGTTTTTCCAACAGAGCACTTTCTTCATCGGACCAATGCCTCCCGGACCCATGGTGCTTGGTTTGACTGGAAAGTGGGGCAGATGGTTCAGGGGATTGAGAATGAGTACTCATAATGATATAATTAATGGGTATTTGGGAGCAAAGAGGTAGATGGAAAATGGTAGTCGGGAGCAAAGAGGGAGAAGGAACAACTCATACCAAACACAATGAACAAACAATCACCCCTGATTTGGGAAAGGGAATTACTTTATATATCATCTATCAAAAATATACATAACTGATCGGCACGGAAGATCGAACACGAAACGGAAAAGAACAGACCTTAATAACCTTAAATAGCTTAAATAGCGGAACAGTTATGATCGCATCACGGAACAAAACCTTAATTAGCTTCCTCTGTAATTAAGTGCATCTGTCATTACTGTAATTATGTCTGACTGTAATTATCATTGGTCCATCTAAGTAACTAAACTGGTAAGGCAATGATGGTGGTATATATTGAAGCTACCTTTATACCAATGTATGATGAGGCTGCCGGCAACATACAGATCTTGATATTTTGCAGTCATATTGAAGGTGATAAAAATTAACAGTTCACAAGAAGCCGCCGTTAAAGAGTATGCATTAAAGTGTATGAAATATGAGATTGTGTTTCTAATTGACTATTATCCAGTCCTGCTGGCTGGCTTTTATGGCTTGGGTGTGTGCTCATCCCAGTCTTACTGCCAACTTTTTAAGGATACAACAGCCTGACTGGTTGGATCAAATATGAAGCGAGTCTCCTCACATTGGCTCCAGAGTGAGTCTCTTCACATTGGCCTCCCTTCTTACATAAATTGTAGAGTTGGTCTGTCGTAAGGTGGAAAACATTTGACAAACTCCAGGAATTTTTACCTAGCTGGAAATGCAAATCTGTTATGAATGTTTGCGTTTGCTATTTGACGGCCACATTTTCCTCTTTCCCGCTACACCCACATTTTCCTCATTCCCACTACACATCATCATTATATCTTTTGGCCATTTCAACAGTAGTCAAACATGGGAAGAAGAGCACACAGCAACATCGCTAATCCTCACTTCAACAGGCTTGTTATAAAAAATGGAAGGAGGTCTTTTCCCTCCTCCACTATTCCCTCTCTGCCATTTTCCCCTGTGAAAAAATGTAACTGCAGCCATCTGGAAAGAGACATTGAAATGGAACACCAAGATTTGCCATACATTGAATATGCTCCTCCTCTCGAGGATCATCAAGCTTCCAGAAATGTGAAATTCCTCTTCCAATATAATCATATACTGAACACTAATACACTATCAGTCATCCAATGATTACATGAGGGTTTGGAAAGAGACTAAGCGTAATCTATACCTCCATGAATTTTTGGATAGGAAAGCGTCAAAGCGGGTTTGCATCTCTTGCAAGAAGGAGGCAAATTGGCGATGTCTCGATTGCTTTGCTGGCACAGCATATTGTGCAGAATGTTGCCGAAGATCCCACTGCAGGGACCCTTTCCACCGGATTGAACATTGGACTGGCACCTTTTATGAGCCGAGCTGGCTGTGGAAAGTGGGTTTGGTTATCCGACTTGGTCACGAAGGTGATCGGTGCCCAAATGGAAGCAGCAACTTGAGTGCCGACCTTGACATTGACGAGGAGGAATGGTTTGACATGGAAGATCTTACCAGCACTTTGGCCGATCCCAAACCAACGGACCGTATTTACAATGGTGGCCGGGTGATGACCATCGTCCATACTTCCGGTGTGCATCACCTGCCTATCGTCTTCTGTGGATGTTCTGGTGCAGCAGCCAAGGACATACAGTTGTTCCGGGTTGGGTTGTACCCATCCACCTACAAGTCTTGCCAGACCGTATTTACCTTCCAACTCCTTGATGACTACCTGCTGGAAAACCTGGAATGTAAAACATCAGCCACCCACTACTACTCCAAATTGAGAAGGATCACCAACTTTGCATTTCCGAATTCCATTCCGGTATGTTGTTCAAGTACCGAGGTATACTCCCATCTCAAAACATTTGACAGAACCGGTATCATGAGTTAATAAGGGTTGGTAGACAATACCGTAATCTTACTGAACTGGCTACTTTTGGATTTGGACACAAAGGTAAGGCTCCAATGCCAGGGGAGATGGGTTTTTTTTGCCCTACCTGCCCACAACCAGGAGTCAACCTTCCTGATGACTGGAACAAAAACCCCAATGATCCTGATAACTGGAAGTATACCAGAGGATTTGTAGCTGATGGCAATTTCACAGCAGCCCACCAAAAACAGGCACAGCCCAAAGGCAATGTTTGGCTTAAAAATGGGGATAGTTTCATGACGCAAAGAGGACCTTATTTGAGCCACCTTCGGGACGCAATTGAAGATAATGATGTAAGTTTTTATCCTTCGAGTCGGCCAATGTCTGAATCTTTCAGCTGAGGACATGTCATGAGCACAATGCCGTCAACAACAAGAATGTATTTCACCGAGGTTTTGATGCAACTGGAATTGGAGCCATTGCTTGCCTTCGACATGGCACCTTTTGTCTGGGCTCGGTGGTAGATTTTCAAAAGGGAGAACGGTATGCAAGTTATCCTCGGGTTGAATCGTTGATTTACCAAACAGGCAAATGAACATGGACTATGCCTTGTGCCAGGCTCTGAAGAATACCATGATCGGTGAAGAAAAAAGGGTTATATTTGTCCATGACATCAACTGCCAGTATATGGTGAATTTGATGGCTCGGATAAAACGTGGTGCCAAACACCTCTGGATCAGACCGGACTTGTTATTGGTAGCCAGGATCGGCTTATTCCATGTCCATGGCCACCAAGAAATATGTTTTCCTCGATTTGCCCCAACATTCATCCCCAGGGCTGGTCAAACAGATGGAGAGATATTGGAGACTTTGTGGGCTGTTCTCAACGAGGTTGGCCGCACCACCCGGACAATGACTTTGGCCCATAGATCGGAGGTATTGGATGCTCACATGCTGGATAACAACTGGAAAAAAATGATCAATATGGGTATCTATTTTCAACTGCTTTTACATTGCTGTTAAGCTAATATACGTCAAGTGAGTAGCCTTTGCAAGAAGTGGAAGCGAGCAAAACTCAGGCTCTCTGAGAGCTTCCAGGCTCTTGAAGAATTAAGTGCCTTGGCAAGTAAGGAACAGATTCAAGAATGGGAGCAACAGATCAAAACGGCAAATTTGAACTGGGCAAAGGACCTTTCCGCCATGGACATCTATTACGTCAAGGTCAAGGAAGGTAAGGACCAAGTTTTCCATCACAAAGGCCAGCTGTAAAATCATTCAATCAGCCGAGACCGAAAAGGGCATTTGGCTAAAACTTATGACTAAAGAACAGGAAGGCAAGGTCAAGCCGGGGTTAACTGGATGGGTAAACAGTGGTATCAAAATTCAGGAAGCCCAGTGAGTAAAGTCAAATATTGCTAGATTCAAACATTGAACAATCCAGAGCTGAATTGGCCGCCTTTGTGAAGGCTCAAGGCAGTCGTCCAAGTGCCGATCAGACGCTGGAGATAATGAAACATCAAGAGAAGCTGTCCAAGTGACTTGAAGAGTTTTCCGAGGCCGGTCAAGGCCATTTTCCCAACTTGGAAATTAACGAAGGAACTATTCATGATCCACCACTCTCGGAGGATATTGTGGATGATGATGACTGGAGTGATTGTGATGAAGAGGAAACCCCAGCACCGAGCATACCCAGTTTGCCTGATCAGGGATATGGATTGGCTGAACATCAACAAATCCTCATACCTTCCCCATTTCAAGCAGCCCTCCTCCCTACATCACTGGGAGAAGCCCGGTGCGTAGAGATAGAATTGAGAGTGGCCCAGGCAAATAACGCTCTGAAGCATTTATGGGAAGCCATCGGTTACAAGTCATTCCTTTATCGGAAGAGAATTCGAGCTGAGAAATCGAAGAAACATGTGACTCGGGCTTACGATGCTGTACAAGGATCAGATCGCAATATGAAAAGTGCTCTCTGGGCATACAACCAAGCTCGATGGGCTCTCAATCAGCTGAATGCTCCTAGGGGCACTCGTGACTGATACAAGCCGATAGGGAAAAAAGATACAAGGGCACTAACTACGGTATACGATGGCAATGCCCGTGGTCAAAGAAATATTGCTTTGCCATGGTTCTGGAATATGGCCGTGGCTGATGATTCGTCAGGTTCAACTTACATGGAACAAGGTCAGATCCAGTCACTTTTATTACTCTGCATGAATTAAAACCAGACAAATCAAAGTATATCGGGTGAATTGGCTCAGAGCAAAAGCTCAATATGACCGGTGGTCAGAAGAGCATCTCTTGATCCCAAACGAAATGAACTGGACCCGCCTCTATTTCATCAACAAAGCAAGGGAGTGGGCTGGGCTGAGGGACTTGGTGCCAGACAAGCCAGGACATGTATGCTTTGCCGAGGGGCAAATCAGTATGTGGAAAGAACTGGCCTTCCAGGCCACCAAAGAATTTATAAATGCCGGGGTCATGTGCGAGGCCATTGCATTACCTAATCCTAGTTGAATCAAACTATTCTTTCTCATTGTCCACCATGTATGCAAAAGAACACCTGTCATTTGACCCCAGCCGAACAGGGCAATGGATTGACAAGGTGCTGAAGATACGGCCTCCATCTTTTACCAGAGATTCTTCTGTAGTGGCGAATCTCCTCTGGAAGGATGAGCAAGAGTTCCAGGAGGTACTGTGCTACTGGTAGTGTTTAAAGGTTCAGTTCAGTCCGGTTTTTTGCCCTGAAAATGCGCAACCGTGGACCGCAACCGGTCCAGGACCAACCCAGATATTGAGGGAACCGAACCGAACCACCTAGGACCGGTCTTTTGCGGTCCATGATACCGGTTCAGACCGATCCAGACCGGTTTTTTTGCATATAATTTATTATACCAATATAAACCATTTGTATCTCAACCATTATTACTCTGAAAAATAAACGAGTTATATAAAATAGTAAAGCATATAAATACCCGTCATTCTACCAGTTTTCAAGAGATTTAATGAAGATTTGACATAGCTATGACTGAAACCGAATTACATCTCATAGAGACTCAGGTAAAATATGGATTTGGTTATATCTTTCTCAATTCTTAACCGTTTTTGATGAAACAAAAACCCAATAAAAGGTAATAAACGTCGTTACAAGGCTATGTAACGCACATGACCGTTTAACCGGTTGCAACCGATTAAAACCGGTCTTTGAATGGTTTTAAAAGATTTTCGAAATGAGGCAACCGGCAACTGGACCAACCCCAAATTGGGGCAACTGTAACCAAAAAAAAGACCGGACCATGGTCTGGTTCAGTTCGGTCTACCGGTTTTTTGCGGTCCTATGGACTGAACCTTTAAACACTATCCATCAACACATGACCACAACGACCACGCACGACAACACGCCCCACCACGTCAACAGAGGGCCATGCCAACAGATGACAGGCCCACAACGACAGGCCCACAACGACACACACAACCACGTCAATGGACCACCCCATGTCAACGGACCGCCACCATGTCAAGACAACGTCAACAGACAACACCCATGTCAACGGTCAACGCCCACGTCAATGGACAACACCCACGTCAACGGACAACGTCAACGACGATGTCAGCAGATGACGACGATGATGTCAGCGGATGACATGCACGTCAACGGCCCTCTTCCCTGTCCCTCGTTTCCCTCCACCCTCCCCTTTTCCCTTCACCCTTTTCCCTCCACCCTCCCCTTTTCCCTCCACCCTCCCCTTTTCCCTCCACCCTCCCCTTTTCCCTCCACCCTTACCCTCCTGTCTGTCCCTCTACATTCCCTTGCCCCTTCCCCCTTCCCCTTTTCATCGTTCCCCCCTTCCTTTTCCCTCCCTCTACCCTGTCCATGCTCATTTCCTTGTACATCTTTCCCTGTCCCTCCCCATTTCCTTGTACACCTTTCCCTGTCCTTCCCATTTCCTTGTCCCCCATTGCTATGCACTGTATGTTATGTCTCAATTTTAATTGAGATCTCATGGTTTGACCTGGTGTGAATTTGTAGTAAAATAGATTTTATGTCTCAATGAAATACATTAAAATTTGTTCTACTGAGATCTATGACTTGACTGGGTGTGAATTCTATAAGAAAATTTGTCTGTTGAGGAGTTGAATTAGTGCAGATTAAGTCTCTAGCTCAGTGCTGATCTATTCTGATTTATAACTTAAATAATGAGATTTTCTGCCTATTCCAGTTAAATTCCTGCATATTCCAGTCAGATTCCTTTGGAATTCCTGGAATCCTCCAGAATTCCTGGAATCCTCCAGAATTCCTGGAATCCTCCAGAATTCCTGGATTCCGGCTGGAATCCACAGAATCTGGTAAGAATCAGTGGAGGAATGGAAAGTATTGATAAATTCAACCATGATCTGGAGCCTACTCTTAGGAGGTTTCTTCTCATTTGGGTTCACAGCCTCCCACTCCTTCTTGTAAGTCTCCCATTCATTGTCGACATATGGTTTCCATTGCTTGGTATATGTTAAGGCGTGATATGCTTGCCATTCTTGAAGCATTTTCGGCTTTGGCTTTATCTTGAGGATGGGACTACTGTGACGCAGCCCAGATAGTATCCCTGTATTATTATGAAACCATTCCCTCAGGCGCTATGTCCGTCAATCAGTCACATCTTTTATCGCAGAAACTAACTGGCATGCCTTGTCATTCTTGTCACGTTTGATTTTAGTCGCAAGCTCAGTGGATCCTGCAGCAGTAACTTTGTCACTGGTCACGGGGTCCATTGGCCATTTCTCTTGAAATAACGCAAAGGTTCCAGGGTAAAACTCCTTGAGAGCAGCGGTGCCTTTCTGTTTGGCCTCAATGAAGGCGGCCTTACATTGTTCTAGCCACTCTCTTTGATTGTCCGTGGTCCATGTCGTGCGAGTCATGTTCGGTGAATACGGGAGGGGGGTATGATGAATTAGAAAGAATGTTCCAGTTACGTGGTGCCCTCAGGTCAGATTTTATCATTTATGTAAATCACATGATTTCTGATCACCGTTTTATTTGTTTTTCAAGCATCATTCGGACTTTGCCATTTGTTCACCTTGTTCTTACACTAACAAGTCTGCTTCTGCTCCTCACTACAAAAGAAATGGCGAGTGGACAAAAGGGCAAGTATTGCTTATGTTCCCTCCTCTTGCAAATTCTAACATGCATATAGATTCGCCTGAACATCGAGGTAGTGCAATGGCACCGCCTCCCATCAACTGGGCCACAAGGCCAGTACCGAGCACCTGCAACTCTTGCAAGAACCTGCACTGCCTCGCAGATGAGCCTGCTGCAAACACAGCTCGACCTTCAGCTGTGATTGCTGATGTCAAGTGTGCTGGCAACAGCCAAGATGACCTTCGATCTGCTGGTGATTCGATTTTTTCAGAACCCAATTGCAATCTCACACACCTCCTTCGTCACCTCGGCCATTCGCGTTTTCGACAACCTCGAACCAGCTCTCGAAATGACGCTTCCTTTGATGGGTGCAACCCGTCTTCTGGGGTCCAGAATCTGGCCTCCGCTTTCGCAGGTCTCTCAACATTGGCCAACCCCACTTCCAGTGGCTCGCTTACTGCGAGTCTCTCAACAAACTCTCGAAATGACCCTTCCCTTGATGGGCGTGACCCATCTTCTGAGGTCCAGAATCTGGCCTCTGCTTTCGCAGGTCTCTCAACATCGACCAACCCCACTCCCATTGGTTCACTTGCTGCGAGAACCACCCAAGTTCCAGATCGACGACAACATCAACCTTCTCCATTCCGAACAGTGGTCTTGCAGCGAACGTTACCGCAATTGGCACTACCTCTATGAATGGTCATTTCAGGAGTCCCCTTGCATTAAGGACTGTCCCACTCAGTGCTTCCGAGTCCGGGATGTCTAGTCCCATAAAGAAGAGATACTACGGCATTCTAGTTGGCAAGTGCACCGGAGTATATTATGACGAGTGGTAAGGCTACTGTCCTCATTCTCACTGAAGTTTTTCGCCCACTTACTTCTCATCCTATCAGGGATAATGTCCTACCTCTTGTCAAACATGTTCCAGATGCTCATTATCAGGGATTTTCGACTCACAAAGTGGCTCAGGAGTATTATCTTGGTGCGAAAGCTCTGAACAAGGTTAGGATTGTTCGGAATCCCAGTGACGACGAAATTTATGGACTGGTAGCTACCACTTACATCATGTACTCCTGAGCTGTACCATAGAAGTTCCTGCTCAGCTTCCATGAATGAAATGAAATGAATTTTCATTCATTCATGGCACCTGTTTCATTCTAGATAATTTATTCTGTTTCATTCATTCCTGGCAAATGTTTCATTTTTTTATTTCATTCCATCATGGCAACTGTTTCATTCCTTGCTTCATTCTTCTCAGGTGCCTATTTCATTGTTAGAGCTGGGAAAATGATTATGTAATTGATACAAAATATTTAAGTGCCTTATTTGGCAACAGCATTCCTATCTTGTTGTGTATTTGAGCCTCAAATGCAAAAGTACCCCCATATGGCCTCCCACACCACTGCAGTAGGGCACAACACATATCAGGCATGATTGTATATTATTTCCTTATTTAGATGTGTATTAAAACATCGAAATTGTTGCCTGAAAGAATGAAACAAAAATGAAATAACTGCCTGGAAAGAATGAAATGAAAATTCCATGGCAATGAATGAAAAAAAAAATGAAACAGTTGCCAGGAATGAATGAAACAGAAGAATAAAGCAAAAAATGAAACAGTTGCCATGGTGGAATGAAGACTGGTGGCTACCACTTTTATGATTAATCTATGACAACTGTCCAAGAGGCAATGTGTATACTGCCACAGGTTTTATGAAAGGCATCTCATTAGGATTGCCCATCTATTTCATTCAATTTATCACTAGAATCTTTCATAAGATATAGGCAAGGATAATGAGATATCATGAGGATATTTCATTAAGCTCTTTGGCCCTTTCATTGCCATTTCATAGACTTTTCATTAGGATATTTCATTAGGTTCCTTCGCTTTTTCATTATCATTTCTTAGAATTTTCATTAGGATATTTCATTAGACACCTTCGCTTTTTCATTACCATTTCTTAGAATTTTCATTAGGATATTTCATTAGGCTCCTTCGCTTTTTCATTACCATTTCTTAGAATTTTCAGTAGAATATTTCATTAGGCTCCTTCACTTTTTCATTACCATTTCTTAGAATTTTCATTAGGATATTTCATTAGGCTCCTTCGCTTTTTCATTACCATTTCTTAGAATTTTCATTAGAATATTTCATTAGGCTCCTTCGCTTTTTCATTACCATTTCTTAGAATTTTTCATTGGGATATTTCATTAGGCTCCTTGCCCTTTCATTACCATTTCATTAGAATTTTTTATTAGGATATTTCATTAGGTTCCTTGACCTTTTCATTACCATTTCTTACAGTTTTCATTGGGATATTTCATTAGGCTCCTTGACCCTTTCATTACCATTTCATTGAATTTTTTCATTAGAATATTTCATTATGTTCCTTGACCCTTTCATTACCATTTCTTACAGTTCTCAGTAGGATATTTCATTAGGCTTTCATTAGATTTTCTTAGAATTTTCATTGGGATATTTCATTCAGCTCCTTGACTCTTTCATTACCATTTAATGGAATTCTCATTAGAATATTTCATTAGGCTTCTTGGCACTTTCATTAGGATATTTCATTGAGCACCTTGATGATTTCATTACTTCTCATTAGGCTCCCTGGCACTTTCATTACCAAAAATAGATAATGATGATGATATGTATCACATGTAGTGTCCTTGACTCTGTATAGGTTATGGGGATGAGGTGAAAGAATTGATATGATTTTACATATTGCCATTGCTGCAGCATTGATTTTTGACATCATGTACAAGTTGTCTTTCATGTCAAGAAAGGCTATTCTATGCCTTCCTATTGATAGCTACTGTCCTATTTCAAAATCATAGTTCTAGGTTCATGGGGATATGGCTTAAGGATTGACATGACTTTACATATTGATTGCTATTGCCACATCATCA
>NW_001889900.1:82026-96336 GCF_000143565.1 Laccaria bicolor S238N-H82
TAATGAAATATCCTAATGAAAATTCTAAGAAATGGTAATGAAAAAGTGAAGGAGCCTAATGAAATATTCTAATGAAAATTCTAAGAAATGGTAATGAAAAAGCGAAGGAGCCTAATGAAATATCCTAATGAAAATTCTAAGAAATGGTAATGAAAAAGCGAAGGTGTCTAATGAAATATCCTAATGAAAATTCTAAGAAATGATAATGAAAAAGCGAAGGAACCTAATGAAATATCCTAATGAAAAGTCTATGAAATGGCAATGAAAGGGCCAAAGAGCTTAATGAAATATCCTCATGATATCTCATTATCCTTGCCTATATCTTATGAAAGATTCTAGTGATAAATTGAATGAAATAGATGGGCAATCCTAATGAGATGCCTTTCATAAAACCTGTGGCAGTATACACATTGCCTCTTGGAGTTGTCATAGATTAATCATAAATAGTGGTAGCCACTAGTGGAATGAAATAAAAAAATGAAACAGTCACCAGGAATGAATGAAACAGAATTAATTTCATTCTTGTCAGTAAAAATGAAGAAAAAAATGAAATGAAACAAAAAGTATTTCATTCTCGACAGCAATGAATGAGAATGACTTGGAATGAAACAGGTGTTGTGAATGAATGAAAATTCATTTCATTTCATTCACGGTAGCTAAGCAGGAACTTCTATGGTACATGCCAGGTTTTACATGATGTAAATGGCAGCTACTAGTGATTTATGGCCCTAGAGACAAGGCTGTCCAGTAGTTCTTCCAGTAGTTGTTAATCTGTTATATTGGACTAGGCTTCAGTAGCTCCGTTGTAGTGCTTTCTTGGACTCTATCTCATCGTACAGGTTGCAATATGTGTGTTTCTTTCCTTGATCACTCCAACTTGTGGCCGAATTTTCCAGTCTGCCCATTCAGATTATTACAACTGAAAAAGAAACTTGGAAGGGAGTTGTTAAATGAGGGTACCCCTACCGATGCAGTGGAATACTTGATCGTTGAATAGATTTGAACTGCAAATACTTGAAATATATGTGTTGTAATTTGTGCGAGAGCATACTAGCCCCAGGTCAGGTATTCAGACCAGAGATGACTGTATGCATTGGCAACATTGCATTCTTACTCAAGGGCATATGCGATCACAGTATTACCACTGATTTATCATATCAGTTTACAATTATCAATGAATCACATTATTTCTAAGAGGATCATATCTACAATTGAACCTATCTCGAGTTGGACTAGAGAAAACTTTGAGCCTGAGTACTGAGTTCTTGTCCAGACTCAGGAGAAAATTATTTGAAGTAGTAGAAAGATCCATTCAATTTGTAGGTTTGTAAATAGTGTTTAAAGGTTCAGTTCAGTCCGGTTTTTTGCCTCGAAAACGCGCAACCGTGGACCGCAACCGGTCCAGGACCGACCCAGATATTGAGGGAACCGAACCGAACCACCTAGGACCGGTCTTTTGCGGTCCATGATACCAGTTCAGACCGATCCAGACCGGTTTTTTTGCATATAATTTATTATACCAATATAAACCATTTGTATCTCAACCATTATTACTCTGAAAAATAAACAGGTTATATAAAATAGTAAAGCATATAAATACCCGTCATTCTACCAATTTTCAAGAGATTTAATGAAGATTTGACATAGCTATGACTGAAACCGAATTACATCTCCTAGAGACTCGGGTAAAATATGGATTTGGTTATATCTTTCTCAATTCTTAACCGTTTTTGATGAAACAAAAACCCAATAAAAGGCAATAAACGTGGTTACAAGGCTATGTAACGCACGTGACCGTTTAACCGGTTGCAACCGATTAAAACCGGTCTTTGAACGGTTTTAAAAGATTTTCGAAATGAGGCAACCAGCAACCAGACCAACCCCAAATTGGGGCAACTGCAACCGAAAAAAAGACTGGACCATGGTCCGGTTCAGTTCGGTCTACCGGCTTTTTGCGGTCCTATGGACTGAACCTTTAAACACTATTTGTAAAGACCTCAATAGAAATGGACCTCGGCCTACTAGTAGTACTAAATGGCTATGGACTCTCTCAAGTTCTTTGAGATGGATTCAATCAACTATCTCGAACCTCGAGCGCTTGCACTGAGGTATAATGTTCAGAGTTGGAAAGAAGGAACTATGGCAAATCTGGAACTACGGCAAATCTATGGTTCAAAAGGACATTGAAGGTACATTTTATCGTAGCTATTAAACTTGTATGAGACGACATAGTCATGATACCAAAAATGACAATTCTGATTTCCAATATGGGAAACGCTCCTCATTTCATTTCATTGCCATTTCCATTTCATTCACCTTTCTTCAGTCTTGCCTTCATGTCTAAATGGCCAAACCCCTCCAACAGGGGACTTCCGGTTAAACACACTTGTCTCAAGGCTAGATTTCGTCACAGTGAACCAACCCGACAAACGACATGGCAACTTACAAGCCCGGAACCGAGTCCTCTCTTCGACCCTCCCAACCCCGGTTTCTGCCCCTCCAGATGTACCCACGTGCCCAACCTCAATCCCTGAATCACAGTTCGAGCCTAATGCACCCCCAACTTCATTCCCTGAATTGCAGCTCAAGCCTAATGATGAATTACAAGATCAAATTTTGGAAGAAGAACAGTGGACCAGTAAACCTAAGAGGATGAGAAACACCGCAAACGCAGTATGTAACACCACCCAATTTTGTGTTCAACATGTTCTGAGTTTCCTCCAGCACTGACTTACCGAATGGATCAAGTTTAGAACAGTGTTTTTAGACGAGGCCCTGCAACACAACAGACTTTGTGATTTTTTGCACAAGGACAGATGCTCTAACTGTGGAACGGCCGCAGGTGTCATAAAGTGTAAGGATTGTTCTTGCGGGTCTTTGTTGAAATGCCCAGAATGCATTGTTTCCTTGCATAAGACCCTTCCTTTGCACCGTGTTGAGGTCAGCTGTCACCATTCTAGTCACCTGATGGGAATTGATCACTCAGCTTAGCGATGGAACAACAAATTTTTCAATAAAGACTCGCTTCAAAACCTTGGACACCATTATCAACTTGGCCACTCTGGAGGGCCGTGTCCTTGTCCTCATCCTGGCCCGAAGAACTTCATCGTTTTCAACATCTCTGGCCCCCACTCTATCTCCATCGACTACTGTCATTGCAGCAACCAACCACTGTCACCATGGAACCAATTGCTCTGTGAGAAATGGTTTCCTGCAACACTTACACGACCCCAAACCGTCTTCACATTCGACTGCCTCGAAACTTTCCATGAACTCACTCTGCAAGGCAAGACAAGTCTCTATGACTACTATCATACTCTCCTGCAACAATATGACAACGCTAATCTCACTAATCCAATTGTAAGTGCAAGCTATCATTTTCTCAAATCAACTTATTTACGCTTGACAGTATCGCTATACCGAGATTCATTGTGTCTTCAGGATGTAGAAGAACTTGATGGCACTGAAGTGAAGTGGTCGAGGTCACAACCCAGGCAGTATCGATGCCACGGCAAATGGAGAGTTGATGGTGGAGTGTCCAGCATGCCCTCACCCAGGTCAAAACCTCCCTGATGACTGGGAGAAGGCCGGACCATTGCTGTAAGTTCGGTTTTTTCGACCGGTCAGATCACACCCTTGACTAGCATTTACAATAGCTTTTTGTACACTCTCTTCATTGCCGTGGATGGCAATTTCAAGCTCAAGGGGAAACAACGATATCTCAAGGATGTAGAACTCATGCCTGGTTGGGGGGCATTTGTTCCAGAAGCCGAATACAAAGCTCATATCACAAATTATGTCGATGAGCCAGAGGTGAGCACAAAATAACTGGGCGAAAACCTACCAGCGTGCTACTATTTGCTTTACAAGCCCTCTAATACAACTCTAGGTATTGCAACGTCGACTTCATTATCTTTACTGCCCTTGTTGGCGTTACTGTTTTATGGATAATCATTACATACGACGTCATCTGCCAGTGGTCAAAACACTTCCAGAAACGCATGTCCGACTTCCCTGAAGAGATGCAAATCCCAGAGAGGACTCAAGTTGAGGTGGCAATTCCAGGCTGGCACATTTATGGCCACAGTGCGGAATGTAGGAATGATTTTAACTTGAGCTACATGGAAGGGGCCAGAAGAACAACAGGTGAAGATATCGAAACGACATGGGCAGGTACAAACTCCTTAGCACCTGCTGTTCACGAGATGGGTCCGGCGGCATGACACAATACCTTGAATGACCATTGGAATGGATGGAACTTCTGTAAAATTGTGGGGTTTCATAAGTTTCTTTCGTCACAACCATTCTTTTCGTACACTCAGTGGTTTAACAGGAAAGTTATTTCTGAAGCGCTTCAAAGATGCCTTCACAATGAGTGCGAAGCAAACACAAAATTTCAACCAACTGTCGGCCACGTTCTCTCCGGGGGTTATCAAGAAATGGGAGGCGATTAGTGTTTAAAGGTTCAGTCCATAGGACCGCAAAAAACCAGTGGACTGAACTGAACCGGACCATGGACCGGTCTTTTTTTCGGTTGCAGTTGCCCCAATTTGGGGTTGGTCTGGTTGCTGGTTGCCTCATTTCGAAAATCTTTTAAAACCGTTCAAAGACCGGTTTTAATCGGTTGCAACCGGTTAAACGGTCACGTGCGTTACATAGCCTTGTAACCACGTTTATTGCCTTTTATTGGGTTTTTGTTTCATCAAAAACGGTTAAGAATTGAGAAAGATATAACCAAATTCATATTTTACACAAGTCTCTATGAGATGTAATTAGGTTTCAGTCATAGCTATGTCAAATCTTCATTAAATCTCTTGAAAATTGGTAGAATGACGGGTATTTATATGCTTTACTATTTTATATAACCCGTTTATTTTTCAGAGTAATAATGGTTGAGATACAAATGGTTTATATTGGTATAATAAATTATATGCAAAAAAACCGGTCTGGATCGGTCTGAACTGGTATCATGGACCGCAAAAGACCGGTCCTAGGTGGTTCGGTTCGGTTCCCTCAATATCTGGGTCGGTCCTGGACCGGTTGCGGTCCACGGTTGCGCGTTTTCAGGGCAAAAAACCGGACTGAACTGAACCTTTAAACACTAGAGGCGATGGTGAAGTAATGGGAAGCAAATCATCAGGCTCGAAATCCTTACACAGAACCACGGAGTGGTCAGTTCATTCTTCTTGCAACTCATTGTTTGTTACGAATCTTGATGGGACTCACAGCGATAACACTCCAAGATGTCTGGCTTGCGCTAGCAGAGGAAGAAGCTGCTCAAGCTGCCCTTGGCAACCTTCCACGACATAAAGTGAGCTTATCGGCTTTCTTGATGTCTGGGTTTGAGTTGGAGGATAGCCAGTATGTGTCATGTTTTAATCTAGTTCTACTTAATCTCATAGTATATCAGATATCTTCTTTGTCATGAAGCGGCCAAACTGAAAGGCTTGAAGACCAGTAAGGAGCTTGCAGATCTTCAAGAGAGGCGCAATGCACTCCTTCGCTTAATTCAGAATTGGTGGGTGGTCCAGCTCGTTTATATACCCCACGTCGCCTCCCGAAAATGGGGTTCAATCAGCATCTTCATCACCTGAAACCCTGCCCAAAAATATTCCCCTCTACCTACCATCCTCGCTGCCATCTCACATTCGTACTCTCCCCGAACTCAAGGAAATCTGTCAGATGGAACAACGTCTCCGTGAACCGCAGGCAGACGACACGCTCAGTGAAGTCCGGTGCCAGCGGCGTGTCATTCAGGGCCTTTGGCAATTCAAACAACTCAACATTTCCAGAACGGGGAACAGGCCAAATACGAAGATGATAACGCTTTACAAACAGTTCAGTAATAAGACGGATCGAGCAGCAGAGAAGTATAAGTCTGCCTGGCGTGCGTTATGTGCTCTCAATCTGGGTGGCTCATGGTCAATGCGGTTGAAGGAGTTGAAGACAGAGCATATCACTGGTCCCAGAAGAGAGCCCGACGATGTTTCTAACAGCCGTTATGAACCATCGTGGATTTGGCTTGTGCCACACGTCAGTGGAGCCATCAACATGCAGATGAATATAGGCAAGGATGAATTCAATGAGGGTATGTGGGTTGAATGGGCAAAGGCAAAGGCTTGGATGCAACGATGGAATGAGGAACTGTTGCTCATCCAAGAGGAGATGCGGCAAGCTATAGTTTATCTGAAGTGGAAAGCTGACTGGTGGTGTGAATGCTGTGCTTTGCGAAGTCACGTTGATGAGACCATTTTAAGTGGGGTTTTGGGATATGCACATAAGCAGGCTGCAATTTGCAGTCGCATGGCAGAGAGGTGTGCTGTGCATTGGCTGCCCCATCTTATGGATAAGAGTATCATGCCAACGTAGGCATCGGATTATGAGCACTTGCTTCGTGAAGTTGCAGAAACTGCTGTGGTTGACCCTGGTGCTGTCACCGAGGCCGAGGAAGTGTTTATATTTGACTGTGAAGATTTTGAAGGTGGGGCTGAGCACGAATTCAATGAGAATGAAGGAGATGGACTTGATGATGACGATGATTGCCTTGACTTTGATGATTAGTTAGATACTTAGATTAGATGACATGTGAGACAAAGCCTTGCCCAATATGAAAAATACAGCTGGCAGGAATGAATTGGCTATAACATGAGGATGGGAAGACAATGAAATAGGTAAAACATCGGAGTAGGCAGGCAATGAAAAATATGGCTGGGTAGGAATGAAATATCTAAAACATCAAAGCAGGCAGGCAATGAGAAATAAAGCCAGGGAGAAATGAAATGGCTAAGACATTGGAGTAGGCAGGCAATGAAAAATATGGCTGGGTAGAAATGAAATATCTAAAACATCAAAGCAGGCAGGCAATGAGAAATAAAGCCAGGGTGAAATGAAATGGCTAAGACATTGGAGTAGGCAGGCAATGAAAAATATGGCTGGGTAGAAATAAAATATCTAAAACACCAGAGTAGGCAGGCAATGAGAAATAAAGCCAGGGTGAAATGAAATGGCTAAGACATTGGAGTAGGCAGGCAATGAAAAATATGGCTGGGTAGAAATAAAATATCTAAAACACCAGAGTAGGCAGGCAATGAAAAATATGGCTGGGTAGGAATGAAATAGATAAAACATCGGAGCAGGCAGGCAATGATACAGTGAAAAACATCATCAGAAGGAGGAAAGAAATGGCAATGACATCAGAGTAGGCAGGCAATGAAAAATATGGCTGGGTAGGAATGAAATAGGCAAATAAACAGATTCCATTAGACTTGCCAGTACATTTCATATCATAAACAACCTTGGCTGCAAATAAATGACTGTGCTGACGGTTGCCTATTTTATATGATTTAAATGGTAGGTACCACTCCACCTTATCCTCCTCCTCTGTCATGCAACCTCTGCCACCTGGCATCGCTTCCTTCACCTCCTCTGACTCCACCCTCAACTACAGAACATGCTATTCCTGTGGTCGAAAGCAAGGGTAGCACACTGTCATTGATGCGTGACAAACATACACCCTCTCTGCCTTCGTTGACCTACCAGCCAAGCCCCGATATGCGAGATGAGCTGCGGGCGTCACCATTACCAGATGTTCCCACAGTTAGTGACAAAGTCAGACATCCATTGTCAATGACAGGCAATAACAAATCTACTCCCTTTCTGGCCACAGCATTTGAGAAATCACCCATGGCTCAGCTCAAGCAAGAGTACTCTTCAGCAATAATAGAGCCTTACTCAGATCCAATGGAGAAGAGCATTATGATGGTGTTAAGCCTAGAGGAATTGACCCTGGACCTTGTTGTAGACAGAGGAAAAGTCAGAGCTAGGAACCAACCTCACTATCATTTGATGGCTGCTATGAACAAACTTACTGCAGTGGTCATGGCACAGCAAAAACTTTTACAACAAGCAGCTGCTTTGATTGTGGACAGGAAATTTCACTTCATAGTAGACCCAGGGAACACTCTGTTACCGATTTTACAAGGTACCTCTAGCCTGCCACAATTGCATGCTGTCTGGAGGGCTCTTATCACAAGGATCAGGCTAGGAGTCAAGGCCTGGGAGAAATACATTGGAGAGTACCAACTTCAAGTGGGTGCTGTTGCCCTTTCTTCATAATCAACTTTGCACTGTTGAGTCTCAAATATCTTCTATTCTTCATCAATCTCTCTATTACATTTTACCCTCAAATTTTTTCTTCTGGTTTTCACTCCCACCACCCTTTCCCATAGCCTCTTCTTTTCCATTTTGCTAAGCAACTGGAAAGTAGGGGGGCTTTGTAGCAGGGATGTGGGATCCTACTCTTCTCTTATATTGGTTACTTTCCATTACTTAGCATTTGTGTCACATGACTCCCTTCCATACCTGTCAGTAGTAGTCATGTGACAATTCACCTTCTTACATCTCTACCACCACTGCATCTATTGCTTTCTAGCAGGCGTTCTATCGTAGCTCAAACCAATAGGCAAGTGTTATTGTGTATTAACAGGTCACTGACACTCTTCTCCAAGAGAACAAGTGTCAGCACCAGTTGATCAGGGCAGATCTTATCAGATCTGCAGTGTTACCCCTTCCTGTGTCTGTATCCAACCTCTTGTGGATTTCCCAAGAGGTAGCAGGGGTTGTAACTTTGGATTTCCAGAGTGATCTCAATAAGTTGCAACCAAGATTGCAGCTGGGTCTTCACACCATTACCATTCCAGCTCGCCATACAACTTTCATCGACAGCTCCCACATTTAACGTACAGATTGTCCGTTACAACAACAAAGAGGATATGGGACGGCTTGGTGTTGGCTCTTCTGAACTACAGCTGCCTCAGAAAAAGCGGAAGATATCAGAACTGGAGGAAGGGACACACAGGGTTGTTGCACTTCCTACACGGTGAATTCCATCCGGAAGCCATCCAATGGATAATGGTAGGCCTGGCTCTTCGAAGGATGCAAGTTGGGGTCATCCTTCAAACACAAGGCATTAAATTGCACTTCTCTCATGATTATAGTATTTGGACTTGTCCTCTAGCATTCCTTGGTATTACATATATGATCTTCATGTATATGCCTTATGTATATATATGCCTTTGTATGTTAAGATCACCTGACTTATATTTCCGTGAAACATTAAGTCGTCTGTGAGTGGTTTGTAAAATAAATTTGAGGTGGCCAATATACTATGTTAATAAGTTTCAAGCCTTCTTTCTGCTATATTATAAGGCTTGGTTATAGTATAAGGGTTGGGTTATAAGTTTCAAGCCTTCTCTCTGTATAGTGTAAGGCTTCAATTGGTTATAAAGTGGTTAATAAGGCTTGGTTAGGTTATAAGTTTCAAGCCTTCTCTCTGTTACAGTATAAGGCTTGGCTTTTGCTACTGACAGGCACATATATTCATGGAAATAGCAATTTAGGTACATATATACTTCGGAGTCCCTCATCCTGGGGAGTCCCAGAGAATAGTAATTTAGGTACATATATGGCTGGGAGTCCCAATGAATCAGATGGGAGTCCCTTGACTTAGGGAGTCCCAGGGAATATAATACTTGGGACTCCCACAGAGGTGGGACTCCCAAGGAAATGTAAGAGGAATCTGGAAGTCCTAGGAGATACCATGGAACTCCCATGGGAGTACCTGGCTACCCCCAGGGGACTCCATGAAATAGGTGGGACACACCATGGTATTGGGCCCTCATAGGGTAGTCTTATTGGCATGGAGTAACTACCCTAAGAGGGTAGGGTTAGGTGGTTGCCTGAGACTGGTGGCTACCACTTTTATCATAATACTAAGGCATATGCCTAGAGCTAAATATCTATATCTCAAGCATAATAATGAAAGGCCTTTCATTTGACTTGCTTATGTCTCTCATTCATTTAAATGCTGGGCTTCACTCAAAAGTTGTAGGAGAATTACCCTTGTGGATTTCATAAAGGTGGCTGGCAATTTAATTGCAGATTTTCATACTTATCTCTCAGTATTTCATTCTGAATTTCATATTTATCCCCACTGCTTTCATTGCGACTTTTCATTATTCAGCTCTCAGTATTTCATTCTGAATTTCATATTTATTCCCTCTGCTTTCATTGTGACTTTTCATTATTCAGCTCTCAATATTTCATTCTGAATTTCATATTTATCCCCACTGTTTTCATTGCAACTTTTCATATTTACCCCCAATATTTTCATTGGGATCTTTCAATTGTATCCCACATGTCAGGGTCCATGCAATGGGCTTCTATGGAAGTGGTCACATGACCAGTTACCAAAAATGGTCAAAAAACAAAAGTTGTAGCCCTACAGTGTAGCTTCCCAAATCTGTTTGAATTGTATTCTGAAGTGCTCCCATTGTGGAGATATGAGGTAAAAGAATGTCAAAAGTGTCAGGTTTTTTTTTGTATTTTGTGTTTTTCTCTATGAAAACAAAACCAAATAACATGATTTCAGTATATTCAGAAAGCTAAAAGAAAGGGCTACAATTATTGTATCATGGGGAAAATGACCAAAAAAGGAAGATGCATGCCCTACTATAACAGTCAGATATATGACTACAAAAAAGTTGGACTTATACTACCCAGTTTACTGATGCACTATAAAAGACTACAAAAGTTGCACTTAGACTACAAAGTTAGGTGTGCGCTTTTTCATTAGAAAAGTTTGTAGTGTCCGCTTTTTGAGACTACAAAAGTCTGCAGTGTGCACTTTTTTATTAGAAGAGTTTGTAGTGTCTGCCTTTTCATTTAAAAAAGTTTGTAGTTGACATGTAGTTTATGGTGTCTTTGGCCCTATCTATGTTATGGCATGAGGTTGAAGGATTGCCAGTGCTGCAGCATTAGTATTTGACATCATGCACTCTGGCTGAAGGATTGACATGATATCATGAGTTTTTGACATGATGACCAAGTGGGCTTTTACACTGTCTGTTTTCACATTGATAGCTACTGACCTGTCCCAAACATAGTCAACTTTGATACAGCTCTTTGAGGGCTGTAGGATGATGGGCTGATTCATCCTTTGAGGTGTTCTAGGTAGTGTTTAAAGGTTCAGTCCATAGGACCACAAAAAACCGGTGGACCGAACTGAACCGGACCATGGTCCGGTCTTTTTTTCGGTTGCAGTTGCCCCAATTTGGGGTTGGTCCGGTTGCCGGTTGCCTCATTTCGAAAATATATTAAAACCGTTCAAAGACCGGTTTTGATCGGTTGCAACCGGTTAAACGGTCACATGCGTTACATACCCTTGTAACCACGTTTATTACCTTTTATTGGGTTTTTGTTTCATCAAAAACGGTTAAGAATTGAGAAAGATATAACCAAATCCATATTTTACCCGAGTCTCTAGGAGATGTAATTCGGTTTCAGTTATAGCTATGTCAAATCTTCATTAAATCTCTTCAAAATTGGTAGAATGACGGGTATTTACATGCTTTACTATTTCATATAACCCGTTTATTTTTCAGAGTAATAATAGTCAAGATACAAATGGTTTATATTGGTATAATAAATTATATGCAAAAAAACCGGTCTGGATCGGTCTGAACCGGCTCCATAGACCGAAATAGACCGGTCCTAGGTGGTTCGGTTCGGTTCCCTCAATATCTGGGTCGGTCCTAGACCGGTTGCGGTCCACGGTTGCGCGTTTTGGGGGCAAAAAACCGGACTGAACTGAACTTGCGAACACTAGTTCTAGGTCATGTTCTAAGTTGACCATGTATTGAGTAGATATCAACATAAATACCCTTCTCTAGCTTCAAAGCCAACTTGGGCAAGATGCAATATATAATGGGCTGATTCATCCTTTGAGGTGTCTTTAAGTCAGGTCATGTTGCAAGCTGACCATGTCTTGGGTAGATATCAACATGAATAGCCTTCTCTAGCTTCAAAGACACCTTGGGCATGATGTGAGAAACTGATGATATATACAGTGATGTCAATCCTTCAGCCATATTTCCATATGAACTCACAATTATGTTTTCAGATAGCAGAGCAGGTATCAATGGCCTTTCCTACTGTGAAAGACAACTTGTGCATGATGTCAAATACCAATGCTGCAGCACTGGCAATCCTTCAACCTCATGCCATAACATAGATAGGGCCAAAGACACCATAAACTACATGTCAACTACAAACTTTCTTAAATGAAAAGGCAGACACTACAAACTCTTCTTAAAAAAGTGTACACTGCAAACTTTTGTAGTCTCAAAAAGCGGACACTACAAACTTTTCTAATGAAAAAGCGCACACTACAAACTTTTGTAGTCTCAAAAAGCGGACACTACAAACTTTTCTAATGAAAAAGCGCACACCTAACTTTGTAGTCTAAGTGCAACTTTTGTAGTCTTTTATAGTGCATCAGTAAACTGGGTAGTATAAGTCCAACTTTTTTGTAGTCATATATCTGACTGTTATAGTAGGGCATGCATCTTCCTTTTTTGGTCATTTTCCCCATGATACAATAATTGTAGCCCTTTCTTTTAGCTTTCTGAATATACTGAAATCATGTTATTTGGTTTTGTTTTCATAGAGAAAAACACAAAATACAAAAAAAAACCTGACACTTTTGACATTCTTTTACCTCATATCTCCACAATGGGAGCACTTCAGAATACAATTCAAACAGATTTGGGAAGCTACACTGTAGGGCTACAACTTTTGTTTTTTGACCATTTTTGGTAACTGGTCATGTGACCACTTCCATAGAAGCCCATTGCATGGACCCTGACATGTGGGATACAATTGAAAAATCCCAATGAAAATATTGGGGGTAAATATGAAAAGCAGGGCAGTTAGTAGGAATCACCCACCAACACTGAGAGGCCCGACAATACAAACAGGCCATAGTTGATGGTGCCTGCTGATGGGCCGATGAGGGCCAATAACCCTGTGTTGATGAATTGGCCGATGTGATCCCACTATCAAGGTAAAGAAGGGTCGGCCAGCTACGTAGATTTAGCATACACCGATCAGTAGGAAGCTGCCCCGGGAAGTCAAGTCCCTGTATTTGTATATCGGCTGATAGCTAAGCTATGCAAGGTCAGCTGACAGTTTTGAACATTGTATTTGTATATCGGCTGATGGAAGATAGTTAAGCTATGCAAGGTCGGCTGACAGTTTTGAACATTGTATTTGTATATCGGCTGATGGAAGATGCAAGGTCGGCTGACAGTTGTGAACGTTGCTGGGTTGGTGATCGGCCGAGGGCCTTCACTTCTGATTAGCAGCTAGGCTATGCAAGGTCGGCAGACATTTTGAATTCGCCTGGGTTGGTGGTCGGCCGAGGGCCCTCAACTCTGGTTACCAGGGTCAGCTGGTGAGACCCACGGTAGTCATGGTTCATGGATATCACCGAGTCGGCCGGACACGAGAATTTATGAACATCTCATCAGCCGATGCATCACCGAGGCCGGCATTTTCAAGCTGAATCGTTTTCAGCTTGGCCTTTAATTTAGCAGCCAAGCAGAGGCAGACCAGGCAGAACTTGCAGTTCAAATTTTCATGATCCGAGACAACATCGGTCAAACCAGCATTGATTAGTAAATTTTAACAAGAGTTGCGATAGGTGTAACTGACTTGTGGGATTCGAACCCAGGGCATACATACACGATGTACCCTCCCAGCGTAACCACGAAGCCAAGCCAATGTTGGAAGATGATCGCGGCCAGTATCTTTTACCTGCCTGCAATTTGAACCCGGGTGTCCAAGCTCGGCACTTTGTAAGTCACCCGTTCTCGGCATAAGACAACTAAGACAACTACCCGTTCTTGGGACTTTGGATGTTACAAGCCTTGGATTAGTAAATTTTAGCCAGCGTTACAAAAAGGCCGTCTTCGCTCTATGTGACTTCTGGGATTTGAACCCAGGGCATACCTCCCAGCTCAACCACTAAGCCAAGTCAGCACTGCAAGAGGAAGTTGGTCAGTATCTTTTAGCTGACGACCATGTCACTCTAATATAGTAGTAAGTAAAAAACTGTTTAGGATGAACAGCATAACTTGTTAGGGATTTGAACCCAGGGCATACATAGATACAATGCGTACACCTCCCACCTTGACCACTGAGCCAAGTCAATGATCCACCTGGCCTGAAAGCTCGGCACTTTGTAACTTACCCAGCGTAAGACAACTAACCTGGGTCTGCAAGCTCGGTAAGAATTGATTAGTAAATTTTAGCCAGAGTTACAAAAACGAAAGAGTTGCGATCGTTGTAAGTGACTTCTGGGATTCGAACCCAGGCATACATACACTCTGTACACCTCCAGCTTAACCACTAAGCCAAGCCAATGGTGGAAGACAATGTTGGTCGGTATCTTTTAACTGCTGACCATGTCAT
>NW_001889900.1:96386-97272 GCF_000143565.1 Laccaria bicolor S238N-H82
ACCCACCAACACTGAGAGGCCCGACAATACAAACAGGCCATAGTTGATGGTGCCTGCTGATGGGCCGATGAGGGCCAATAACCCTGTGTTGATGAATTGGCCGATGTGATCCCACTATCAAGGTAAAGAAGGGTCGGCCAGCTACGTAGATTTAGCATACACCGATCAGTAGGAAGCTGCCCCGGGAAGTCAAGTCCCTGTATTTGTATATCGGCTGATAGCTAAGCTATGCAAGGTCAGCTGACAGTTTTGAACATTGTATTTGTATATCGGCTGATGGAAGATAGTTAAGCTATGCAAGGTCGGCTGACAGTTTTGAACATTGTATTTGTATATCGGCTGATGGAAGATGCAAGGTCGGCTGACAGTTGTGAACGTTGCTGGGTTGGTGATCGGCCGAGGGCCTTCACTTCTGATTAGCAGCTAGGCTATGCAAGGTCGGCAGACATTTTGAATTCGCCTGGGTTGGTGGTCGGCCGAGGGCCCTCAACTCTGGTTACCAGGGTCAGCTGGTGAGACCCACGGTAGTCATGGTTCATGGATATCACCGAGTCGGCCGGACACGAGAATTTATGAACATCTCATCAGCCGATGCATCACCGAGGCCGGCATTTTCAAGCTGAATCGTTTTCAGCTTGGCCTTTAATTTAGCAGCCAAGCAGAGGCAGACCAGGCAGAACTTGCAGTTCAAATTTTCATGATCCGAGACAACATCGGTCAAACCAGCATTGATTAGTAAATTTTAACAAGAGTTGCGATAGGTGTAACTGACTTGTGGGATTCGAACCCAGGGCATACATACACGATGTACCCTCCCAGCGTAACCACGAAGCCAAGCCAATGTTGGAAGATGATCGCGGCCAGTATCTTTTACCTGCCTGCATTT
>NW_001889900.1:97325-101974 GCF_000143565.1 Laccaria bicolor S238N-H82
CAAGCTCGGCACTTTGTAAGTCACCCGTTCTCGGCATAAGACAACTAAGACAACTACCCGTTCTTGGGACTTTGGATGTTACAAGCCTTGGATTAGTAAATTTTAGCCAGCGTTACAAAAAGGCCGTCTTCGCTCTATGTGACTTCTGGGATTTGAACCCAGGGCATACCTCCCAGCTCAACCACTAAGCCAAGTCAGCACTGCAAGAGGAAGTTGGTCAGTATCTTTTAGCTGACGACCATGTCACTCTAATATAGTAGTAAGTAAAAAACTGTTTAGGATGAACAGCATAACTTGTTAGGGATTTGAACCCAGGGCATACATAGATACAATGCGTACACCTCCCACCTTGACCACTGAGCCAAGTCAATGATCCACCTGGCCTGAAAGCTCGGCACTTTGTAACTTACCCAGCGTAAGACAACTAACCTGGGTCTGCAAGCTCGGTAAGAATTGATTAGTAAATTTTAGCCAGAGTTACAAAAACGAAAGAGTTGCGATCGTTGTAAGTGACTTCTGGGATTCGAACCCAGGCATACATACACTCTGTACACCTCCAGCTTAACCACTAAGCCAAGCCAATGGTGGAAGACAATGTTGGTCGGTATCTTTTAACTGCTGACCATGTCATTCTAATAGCAGCAAGTAAAAAATTTGTTTAGGATTTAAACCGGCATACATAGGTCGGTCAGTATCTTTTACCTGCAGTAAGTAAAAAACTTTTCAAAACGCGAATCTATGACTTGTTCGGGATTTGAACCCAGGGCATACATACATATACTACGTACACCTCCCAGCTTAACTACTAGGCCAAGCCAACGTTGAAGACAATGTCGGTCAGTATCTTTTACCTGCCGACCATGTCACTCTAATAGCAGCAGTTAATTCTGCGCAGTGACTTGTTCGGGGGGTGAACCCGGTGCCTGGCCAAGTCCGGCAAAAAAATGTAACTTAGCTGACGACCATGTCGAATACTTGTTCGGGTGCGATTGAACCCGGTCCTATAAACTCAGCACTGACTTGTTCGGCATTTAAACTACAGTTCAAGCTGGGCCCGGACATGAGACCAATTGGAGTACGAAATCAAGAATTCACCCCTTATCCCAGATTTACCAACAATCTTTGGAAGCCAGCATGGTCTAATGGTAGTTGGCTTCCGGGTTCAATCCCCAGCTTCCGGGTTCAATCCCCGGCCATGCTTATGTTTATGACTCTTTCAACTCTTTTTTGCAATTTGGCCTCGAGGCCTGTGCCGCCATCATTTATGCTTCTGATATAGGGTTGCATCGAGGGTTGTAATTTAACCTGAAAACATGTGTGTTTCCCCCTTTAAAAACCCTCTCGCATTTCAAGGACCCATCTTCACCCCCCTCATCTGCGACATGAATAACTTCACCCCCATGACAATCTGGAGTCTGTTGGGTATCCCTCCACCCAACCCCTACCCCGTAGGTTCTGTACATCTCCATTGGTCGTAACCAGCTGATGATTCGTCAGAAAGGAACCCGAGTCTGGTATAATATGAGTAGCGGTGGCCTCATGTTTGCAACCGTAGACTCCACCGGCAGGTTGCCAGACGTGAGCAATCCCCTTTGTACTTCCTTTTTCCCACTAACATGGTGATTAGGGGACGATACTCTTGACCATCATCGATGACGACGGCGAGAGGGTTACCTTACCGTACATCCTTTTTACTCTATCCAAACCCCCATTTCACCTATTATGAAAGGGCATGTGGCGTAACACGGGTCTCTTAATACGTCATACCATTACCACCTGTATCTTTTTACTTAAAAAAAAAATTCATGTCGAGTCTTGTTTGAAAGCCCGGATGAGCAGAACTGATCTGAAAGGCCGGGTGCAACCAGACAGGAAAGACCACGATCCTATCCTAATGGCAGTTATGACCCTGACATTTTGACAGACGTCCCTGTTCTACGTAATAAATAAATCCATGCCCGAGCCTCATGTTTTGCCAGTTAAAAGTGTCAAAAATCTTTTTTTTTGTTCATGACTGCCCCCGATTTCTTTCAATATACAAGGGATCTAGCTCGATACTTCAGAGGCCGGTTGCGGTCTTTACATAGCCAAAGCGTTCCTCGTCCTGCTCCACCACCATGGTTGGAGCCGGAGGCCCAAGCATCTGTTGAAAGGGTAATTAACATGCTTGAAGAAGCATTCAAATCTTAATGTATGTCTCACTTCTAGCTGGCCGATCTTCACTAAGTTTTGGACAGATACGACTACTTGGGACGTCCGGGACTATGCTGCGGACTTGTCACCGAGACAGAGTGGAAGCAATGAGGAGTTGGAGAAGAAACTCTTGGCACGATTCCCACCGATCTACGAAACAGCCGGGTCCGATATCCCCTACCTCGATCAACCGTGCCATATAACCGACCGGCAGGGTCACATTTTACTTTGGTACTTTCCTGAAATGTTCTCAGAACAGCTTCGGGTAATTACTTTCACTTCATTACACCCTGAGACTTTCCTCACTTTACTAGACATTTATTTGGGATCACACAGGTTCTTTGAGCCCCAAAAAGAGAAGTAATGGGAGTTGGCGGGATCACCACCCCGAGAATGAAGGGGTCACTGGGATTGTAAATTTATCACCCAGCTGGTTTTCTCAAGGACATGAAGGTCCCGAGGATCCACTGCGCGCGTCAGCCGATATTCAGGAACCTGCCAATTCAACCTACCTCCAGAATGTCCTATTGGCCAATGCAATTGTTGGTGCAATCTATGCCGTCATACAACCCGATCTTTTTGAGTCCGGTTTAGCCACCTTCGAGAAGCTTGCCAATCATGCCGAGGCATTGGACGATCCTATCAATATTGCTCTTCGCGTTTGGGCCACTCCCTTCACCGGTCTTTCAGTCATCCTGAACCGAGAGACGATCGATCACCGAGATCTAAAGGGGTATAGGGAGTCTTTTGACTTGTTGCTCACCATCGGAAACTACACAGGAGGCCGGTGTCACTTAGCCGGGCTCGGGTTTAGCCTTGTTTATGACCCTGGGACGGTTGTTGCCTTGGCCGGCAATGTTTTACAACATGGTGTTTGTCCTGTGCTGGGTGACCGGGCCTGTTTAGCTCACTTTTGGCACAAAAAGGTTGGGGAAAGGCTTGGGGTGAAGAGGCCTCAGTGGTTGACCATGGCAGACTTGATATATAATTTGTCTGGTAACTAATAAATAATGAATTAGAAATCCGACCCAAACTTGCTCGGCCTCAGCACCAATATGTTCAAGGAGACGGGGGGCTTGACGAACCCGATCCCGGGCTTTCTCCACCTGGGTTTCTATGTGCTGAAAACCGGTTCTTGTGATACCTCATTAGGTCAATAAGAGCAGACTGCTGTACAATTTCCTCCCAAACCGAAATCTCATTGGTGACCCACTCTTCCTTGGCCTCAGCACGCTTGATACGTTCAAGGAGACGATCCCGAGCATTCTCCAACTGGGTCTTGATGTGCTGAACTTCGGCCGGTGTCAGCGTGGAGGTGTCAGTGTCCGGGTACTTGATTGGCAAACCACCCTTTGCCATCCATCTGAACCAATTGTATGACCTTTTCAGAAGTTGGTCGACGCCCCCTGGTGGAAAGGTGATGCGAGTATTCCACCACGCAAACTCGTATGCAGGCCGGATACGGTCATCCATGAAGGCTTCCTGAGGGTGCAGTGGGTTACCCTGGAGACAGGACTTCAAAAAGGGAGGGACGATAAACTGGCAGGAAGGTGAGCTCAAAGAGAAGAAATCTGGGGCAAAGTTTTACTTTATGCCCATAGGCGCATGCCATGCCGAGAGTCGCTATAATGAAACCCTAACCAAAGGAATGAGTTTAGCCGGGCGCGGCAAAATAAAGCTCACCTGTTCGGCCGACATGTACTCCAACCAACAATTCTCGAACTCGGGGTCAATGGGGTTTTCGAGCTTCAATGTCAAAATGGCTCTGAATCGAGAGGACCAGTAGCAGAGTACCTCCTGGAACTCTTGCTCGTCCTTCCAGAGGAGATTAGCCACTACAGAAGAATCTCTGGTAAAAGCTGGAGGCCGTATCTTCAGCACCTCATCAACCCATTGCTCTGCTCGGCGGGGGTCAAATGACAGGTGTTCTTTTGCATACATGGTGGACAATGAGAAAGAATAGTTTGATTCAACTAGGATTAGGTAATGCAATGGCCTCGCACATGACCCCGGCATTTATAAATTCTTTGGTGGCCTGGAAGGCCAGTTCTTTCCACATACTGATTTGCCCCTCGGCAAAGCATACATGTCCCGGCTTGTCTGGCACCAAGTCCCTCAGCCCAGCCCACTCCCTTGCTTTGTTGATGAAATAGAGGCGGGTCCAGTTCATTTCGTTTGGGATCAAGGTATGCTCTTCTGACCACCGGTCATATCGAGCTTTTGCTCTGAGCCAATTCACCCGATATACTTTGATTTGTCTGGTTTCAATTCATGTAGAGTAATAAAAGTGACTGGATCTGACCTTGTTCCATGTATGTTGAACCCGACGAATCATCAGCCACAGCCATATTCCAGAACCATGGCAGAGCAATATTTCTTTGACCCCGGGCGTTGCCATTGTATACCGTAGTTAGTGCCCTTGTATCTTTTTTCCCTATCGGCTTGTATCGGTCACG
>NW_001889900.1:102024-103179 GCF_000143565.1 Laccaria bicolor S238N-H82
AACCCTTTTTTCTTCACTGGTCATGGTATTCTTCAGAGCCTGGCACAAGGCATAGTCCATGTTCATTTGCCTGTTCGGTAAAACAACGATTCAACCTCAGGATAACTTCCATACCTTTCTCCCTTTTGAAAATCTACCACCGAACCCGGACAAAAGGTGCCATGTCGAAGGCAAGCAATGGCTCCAATTCCAGTAGCGTCAAAACCTCGGTGAAATACATTCTTGTTGTTGATAGCATTGTGCTCATGACATGTCCTCGGCTGAAAGATTCAGACACCGGCCGAGTCGCTCGAAGGATAAAAACTTACATCATTATCTTCAATCGCGTCCCGAAGGTGGCTCAAATAAGGTCCTCTTTGCGTCATGAAACTATCCCCATTTTTAAGCCAAACATCGTCTTTGGGCCGTGCCTGTTTTTGGTGGGCTGCTGTGAAATTGCCATCGGCTACAAATCCTCTGGTATACTTCCAGTTAGTAGGATCATTGGGGTTTTTGTTCCAGTCATCAGGAAGGTTGACTCCCGGTTGTGGGCAGGTAGGGCAAAAAAAACCCATCTCCCCCGGCGTCGGAGCCTTACCTTTGTGTCCAAATCCAAAAGTAGCCAGTTCAGTAAGATTACGGTATTGTCTACCAACCCTTATTAACTCGTGATACCGGTTCTGTCAAACGTTTTGAGATGGGAGTATACCTCAGTACTTGAACAACATACCGGAATGGAATTCGGAAATGCAAAGTTGGTGATCCTTCTCAATTTGGAGTAGTAGTGGGTGGCCGATGTTTTACATTCCAGGTTTTCCAGCAGGTAGTCATCGAGGAGTTGGAAGGTAAATACGGTCTGGCAAGACTTGTAGGTGGATGGGTACAACCCAACCCGGAACAACTGTATGTCCTCGGCTGCTGCACCAGAACATCCACAGAAGACGATAGGTAGGTGATGCACACCGGAAGTATGGACTACGGTCATGACCCGGCCACCATTGTAAATACGGTCCGTTGGTTTTGGATCGGCCGAAGTGCTGGTAAGGTCTTCCATGTCAAACCATTCCTCTTCGTCAATGTCAAGGTCGGCACTCAAGTTGCTGCTTCCATTCGGGCACCGATCACCTTCGTGACCAAGTCGAATAACCAAACCCACTTTCCACAGCCAGCTCGGCT
>NW_001889900.1:103229-109428 GCF_000143565.1 Laccaria bicolor S238N-H82
TTTTGCATACATGGTGGACAATGAGAAAGAATAGTTTGATTCAACTAGGATTAGGTAATGCAATGGCCTCGCACATGACCCCGGCATTTATAAATTCTTTGGTGGCCTGGAAGGCCAGTTCTTTCCACATACTGATTTGCCCCTCGGCAAAGCATACATGTCCCGGCTTGTCTGGCACCAAGTCCCTCAGCCCAGCCCACTCCCTTGCTTTGTTGATGAAATAGAGGCGGGTCCAGTTCATTTCGTTTGGGATCAAGGTATGCTCTTCTGACCACCGGTCATATCGAGCTTTTGCTCTGAGCCAATTCACCCGATATACTTTGATTTGTCTGGTTTCAATTCATGTAGAGTAATAAAAGTGACTGGATCTGACCTTGTTCCATGTATGTTGAACCCGACGAATCATCAGCCACAGCCATATTCCAGAACCATGGCAGAGCAATATTTCTTTGACCCCGGGCGTTGCCATTGTATACCGTAGTTAGTGCCCTTGTATCTTTTTTCCCTATCGGCTTGTATCGGTCACGAGTGCCCTGAGGAGCATTGAGCTGATTAAGAGCCCATCGAGCTTGGTTGTATGCCCGGAGAGCACTTTTCATATTGCGATCCGATCCTTGTACAGCATCGTAAGCCCGAGTTACACGTTTTTTCGATTTCTCGGCTCGAATTCTCTTCCGATAAAGGAATGACTTGTAACCGATGGCTTCCCGTAAACGCTTCAGAGCGTTATTTGCCTGGGCCACTCTCAATTCTATCTCTACGCACCGGGCTTCTCCCAGTGATGTAGGGAGGAGGGCTGCTTGAAATGAGGATGGTAAGAGGATTTGTTGATGTTCGGCCGATCCATATCCCTGATCAGGCAAACTGGGTATGCTCGGTGCTGGGGTTTCCTCTTCATCACAATTGCTCCAGTCATCGTCATCCACAATATCCTCCGAGAGCAGTGGATCATGAATAGTTCCTTCATTAATTTCCAAGTTGGGAAAATGGCCTTGACCGCCCTCGGAAAACTCTTCAAGTCGCTTGGACAGCTTCTCTCGACATTTCATTATCTCCAGCTTCTGATCGGCACTTGGACGACTGCCTTGAGCCTTCACAAAGGCGGCCAATTCGGCTCTGGATTGTTCAATGTTTGAATCTAGCAATATTTGACTTTACTCACTGGGCTTCCTGAATTTTGATACCGGTGTTTACCCATCCAGTTAACCCCAGCTTGACCTTGCCTGCCTGTTCTTTAGTCATAAGTTTTAGCCGAATGCCCTTTTCGGTCTCGGCTGATTGAATGATTTTACAGCTGGCCTTTGTGATGGAAAACTTGGTCCTTACCTTCCTTGACCTTGACGTAATAGATGTCCATGGCGGAAAGGTCCTTTGCCCGATTCAAATTTGCCGTTTTGATCTGTTGCTCCCATTCTTGAATCTGTTCCTTACTTGCTGAGGCACTTAATTCTTCAAGAGCCTGGAAGCTCTCAGAGAGCCCGAGTTTTGCTTGCTTCCACTTCTTGCAAAGGCTACTCACTTGACGTTTATTAGCTTAGAAGCAATGTAAAAGCAGTTGAAAATAGATACCCATATTGATCATTTTTTTCCAGTTATTATCCAGCATGTGAGCATCCAACACCTCCGATCTATGGGCCAAAGTCATTGTCCGGGTGGTGCTACCGACCTCGTTGAGAACAGCCCACAAAGTCTCCAATATCTCTCCATCTGTTTGACCAGCCCCGGGGATGAATGTTGGGGCAAATCGTGGAAAGCATATTTCTTGATGGCCATGGACATGGAATAAGCCGATCCCGGCTACCAATAACAAGTCTGGTCTGATCCAGAGGTGTTTCACACCACGTTTTATCCGAGCCATCAAATTCACCATATACTGGCAGTTGATGTCATAGACAAAAATAACCCTTTTTTCTTCACTGGTCATGGTATTCTTCAGAGCCTGGCACAAGGCATAGTCCATGTTCATTTGCCTGTTCGGTAAAACAACGATTCAACCTCAGGATAACTTCCATACCTTTCTCCCTTTTGAAAATCTACCACCGAACCCGGACAAAAGGTGCCATGTCGAAGGCAAGCAATGGCTCCAATTCCAGTAGCGTCAAAACCTCGGTGAAATACATTCTTGTTGTTGATAGCATTGTGCTCATGACATGTCCTCGGCTGAAAGATTCAGACACCGGCCGAGTCGCTCGAAGGATAAAAACTTACATCATTATCTTCAATCGCGTCCCGAAGGTGGCTCAAATAAGGTCCTCTTTGCGTCATGAAACTATCCCCATTTTTAAGCCAAACATCGTCTTTGGGCCGTGCCTGTTTTTGGTGGGCTGCTGTGAAATTGCCATCGGCTACAAATCCTCTGGTATACTTCCAGTTAGTAGGATCATTGGGGTTTTTGTTCCAGTCATCAGGAAGGTTGACTCCCGGTTGTGGGCAGGTAGGGCAAAAAAAACCCATCTCCCCCGGCGTCGGAGCCTTACCTTTGTGTCCAAATCCAAAAGTAGCCAGTTCAGTAAGATTACGGTATTGTCTACCAACCCTTATTAACTCGTGATACCGGTTCTGTCAAACGTTTTGAGATGGGAGTATACCTCAGTACTTGAACAACATACCGGAATGGAATTCGGAAATGCAAAGTTGGTGATCCTTCTCAATTTGGAGTAGTAGTGGGTGGCCGATGTTTTACATTCCAGGTTTTCCAGCAGGTAGTCATCGAGGAGTTGGAAGGTAAATACGGTCTGGCAAGACTTGTAGGTGGATGGGTACAACCCAACCCGGAACAACTGTATGTCCTCGGCTGCTGCACCAGAACATCCACAGAAGACGATAGGTAGGTGATGCACACCGGAAGTATGGACTACGGTCATGACCCGGCCACCATTGTAAATACGGTCCGTTGGTTTTGGATCGGCCGAAGTGCTGGTAAGGTCTTCCATGTCAAACCATTCCTCTTCGTCAATGTCAAGGTCGGCACTCAAGTTGCTGCTTCCATTCGGGCACCGATCACCTTCGTGACCAAGTCGAATAACCAAACCCACTTTCCACAGCCAGCTCGGCTCATAAAAGGTGCCGGTCCAACGTTCAATCCGGTGGAAAGGGTCCCTGCAGTGGGATGTTCGGCAACATTCTGCACAATATGCCGTGCCGGCAAAGCAATCGAGACATCGCCAATTTGCCTCCTTCTTGCAAGAGATACAAACCCGCTTTGACGCTTTCCTATCCAAAAATTCGTGGAGGTATAGATTACGGTTAGTCTCTTTCCAAACCCTCATGTAATCATTGGATGACTGATAGTGTATTAGCGTTCAGTATATGAATATATTGGAAGAGGAATTTCACATTTCTGTAAGGTTGATGATCCTCGAGAGGAGGAGCATATTCAACGTATGGCAAATCTTGGTGTTCCCTTTCAATGTCTCTTTCCAGATGGCTGCAGTTACGTTTTTTCACGGGGGAAAATGGCAGAGAGGGAATAGTGGAGGAGGGAAAAGACCTCCTTCCATTTTTTATAACAAGCCTGTTGAAGTGAGGATTAGCGATGTTGCTGTGTGCTTTTCTTCCCATGTTTGTCTACTGTTGAAATGGCCAAATGATATAATGATGATGTGTAGTGGGAACGAGGAAAATGTGGGCGTAGCGGGAAAGAGGAAAATGTGGCCGTCGAATAGCAAACGCAAACATTCATAACAGATTTGCATTTCCAGCTACGTAAAATAACAAGTTGGCAGTAAGACTGGGATGAGCACACACCCAAGCCATAAAAGCCGGCCAGCAGGACTGGATAATAGTCAATTAGAAACACAATCTCATATTTCATACACTTCGCATACTCTTTAACGGCGGCTTCTTGTGAACTTTTAATTTTTATCACCTTCAATATGACTGCAAAATATCAAGATCTGTATGTCGCTGACAGCCTCATCATACATTGGTATAAAGGTAGCTTCAATATATACCACCATAACTGCGTTACCAGTTTAGTTACTTAGATGGACCGACATAATTACAGAGGAAGCTAATTAAGGTTTTGTCCTGTGATGCGATCATAACTGTTCCGCTATTTAAGCTATTTAAGGTTATTAAGGTCTGTTCTTTTCCGTTTCGTGTTCGATCTTCCGTGCCGATCAGTTATGTATATTTTTGATAGATGATATATAAAGTAATTCCCTTTCCCGAATCAGGGGTGATTGTTTGTTCATTGTATTTGGAATGAGTTGTTCTCCCTCTCTGCTCCCGACTACCATTTTCCATCTACCTCTTTGCTCCCAAATACCATTAATTATATCATTATGAGTACTCATTCTCAATCCCCTGAACCATCTGCCCCACTTTCCAGTCAAACCAAGCACCATGGGTCCGGGAGGCATTGGACCGATGAAGAAAGTGCTCTATTGGAAAAACATCGGGAGGAGTACAGAGACGCCAACGACGCTGCTCGTGCTGAGATATTTTCTCGAGTTTTGCAAGACATGCTCGACATACTCCCCAATGGAAAATCGTTCAAGAAGGAAGAAAGATCAGCTGTTAAAAAAGTAAGTACTTTTTCCAGCGGCCCTCTAATTGATTCCTGACGGACTTGTAGGATATTAAAGAGTGGTTTGCCCGGTACAGTCATAAGAGAAGTCAGAAAATGCCGAGGATGGGAAAGTCGTGGCACGCCCGGCATGTGTTCCAGCATGAGAACAAGGACGCCATCGATACCGAAGCGAAAAGGCTTTGTGCCGAAGCCATTGAAGAGGGACAAAAGAGGCCTAAAGGGGGAGATCCCACTCATTTTGATTTTCGGGAGCGGGTCGTGACTCAAATGATGGGAAAACTGAAGAAAAGGGAGAAAGACGTACTGCAGAGGACGGCCGAGGAGTACGACAAGAAGGGAGTTGACCCGGAACTCAAGTCCAAGTAAGTTAATTTTCATTATTCTAACGTTGGCTTATCTGGACCTTTGGTAGACTGGCTGTAAAGAACTGCACGGCTCGGATGCATGCATTTTCCAAGGAACTTTATGACACAATGGGTGTCCGGGTCTTTATCTTAGGATGTTATCTGAAGCCCGATGGTAATTTGGACGTCTCGACGTACGACTTCAATCAAGAACTCGGGAATGGGAAAGACTTTATTGATAACCATAGCCGGACTTTCCATGAGGAAGGAATATCGGTATCTTCTTGGAGAGCACACAATGAAGAATACTATGGGTTGGAGGATCTTGCTTCGGCCGAAGGAGGACACCGATCCCAGGGTGCTATGACTTTGGAGAAGAACCTATACCTGGAACCTATTCTACCCGATCCATCGAAACCACCACTTAAAACTTCCCGTGATATTCGAATTTGGCGGCTGAATGTTCTTTGTACATTTGTCAACCAGC
This sequence comes from Laccaria bicolor S238N-H82, assembly GCF_000143565.1. Classification (NCBI taxonomy): domain Eukaryota; kingdom Fungi; phylum Basidiomycota; class Agaricomycetes; order Agaricales; family Hydnangiaceae; genus Laccaria; species Laccaria bicolor. The sequence goes on from NW_001889900.1 coordinate 108,595, forward strand.
ACTATAGTAAGCCGGTCCCCAGAGATTTCTTGCCCTGTATCACTAAACATTTGTCTACTTAGATCTTGCAGCTGGGCAGAGTAAGGGATCGGCTCCTTGGACGGCTATTGGATCAAAGTTACTTGACTTCATTGATCTAGAATATATACCCCCGGCTTGGAGATCAGTAAATGGAGAAGGTAACAACTTTTACAAGTTTCTTGATCCCTCCAAATTCCTGATGGAGATGGTCACTGAAGCTCTCCAGTTTTGGTATGAACGTCAAGAACAACACAAAGTCGCCTTTCGATTTAAATCCTTTCTTGAGGGGAAAATGCTGCTGGAAGCACCTCCACGAAGGAAAATCAAAGTTCACATTCCTAAACCTCATGTTCATAGTGTTGGGAAGGGCAAGAAGCCCGGCAGAAGCAAGGGTCAAAGGAGAGGCCGGGCAGCAACCGAGTCACCGTCAGATGAGGAAGCCAGGCCAAAGAGAAAGGAAGGGGTGGAAGATCGGCAGTTCGATGACAACAGTTGGAAGGATTTGGATGTGGACAAACCGGCCAAGAAACGAACCGAACAGTTTTCTAAGGATGACTGGACTCCTGATCGGGATGGCTCCGATGACGATGGAGAAGACTTGGACGTGGAGAAACCAACCAAGAAACCAACCAAACAGCATGACGAACATCGTGAGGATGGCTCCAATGATAGTGACTCAGACTCCGATAATGGTCAAGAGAGGCCAAAGCAGGATACTCTGACCAAGCCCACAGTGAAACCTAGCAGGGTCAACCCGACCTTGGAAGAGGATAGAGACTCGGGATCAGATTTGGGCTCAGACGATGCTACGAT
>NW_001889900.1:109529-121802 GCF_000143565.1 Laccaria bicolor S238N-H82
TGATGAGAGGGATACACCCTGCAAGTTTCCTCGGTTAGTAGTGTTCGAAAGTCCGGTTAGGTCCGGTTATTGGGTGCCCAGGGGCTCTAACCGAGACCGAGACCGGTTAGCCTTTGTCCCGAAACCTAAAATAACCTAACCGGACCGCAACTAACCAGTTATGGTCGGTTATTTGCAGTTACTAACCGGTTAGGACCGAAAAATAAAGAATCGGTTATAACAAGGCAAATATGCTCATATGTATCTTGATAGATATTATTTCTGCATATTCTAGCTTTAAAACGAGCCCAAGAACGCTAAAATCGGTGAAGAATTGACATATTTATGCAATTATCCTTGAAAGTCTACACATTTGAGTGATATTTTAGAGATTTGACCGTAACTTAGTCAAATTTTAAGCGTTTTTGACGTTCTAAAGTGCGTTTTGAAGGTGTATAATAGGGCTGGTTATAACCGGTTATAACCGGTTATTTAACGGTTAGTTAACCGCAAAATAACCGGTTATTCCATTTTCAAAATCAACTAACCCTAACTGCGGTTAGGTTAGTGTTGCGGTTAGGTCCGGTTATTTTCCGGTTATTTTCCGGTTAACTAACCTAACTTTCAAACACTATCGGTTAGAGAAGGGTTACAAACTTGGCCCGAGGAGTGCCCGACCAGGCAAAGTCAAATGCCGAGCTGCCTCGGCTGTTATCCAAGCCACTGTCAAACCAGCTCAAGCAACCAATCTGAGGTCGGACACAACCAAAGCTTCGAATAGCTTTGATTTCACTAAGTCAAGTGGTGTCAACGCAAAATGACCAGTCCCTTCAAAACAAAAGGAGTCAGAGGCCGGTCCCAGTCAGCAACCATCTATTGATGTCCCCACCAAGCCAAAACCAAAACCTTGTCCTATCATGAAAGGCAAGGTTTCTACAGGGGAACTCGGTATAGTAACCCAAGAACGGTCGAAAAAGATTGCTGAAGAAAGTGTTCGTTCCACCCGGTCCAAGAAAGTTTCATTCGTCAGTTAAACCTATCATGTTTAATGATGTTAGTCATTCATGCCCGGGTGCGAAATACATAGCATGTTCAATGATGTTAGTCTGTGTCCGGTTTCAGCAGTGTCACTTCGTAGTTCATCATGTTTTCCTATCATGAAAGGCAAGGGTTGAAAAGGTGTTCATTTGACTAATTGAGCCGGGAGGCTTGTCTTACGACCAATTAAATGTGAGCACTATCTGGCAGCGGGTATCTTCAACGTCCATTGCTGCAACCAGATCACGGTCTGAATCGATTTGTTCACGCAACCGGTCTTTCTCCCTCCTCAAGGTGGCCAAAACATACCGATAATGGCTCGTTGTCGCTATGCTGTCAGGCAGGGATCTGAGCGCCTCCTGGTGAATTTCGCTATGACGAACCAGGTCCATACGATCCATCTCAGTAAACTCATCTCCCCTCGTCAACAATTTATCAAAGGCGGCCTGCAAATTCCTAATCGAAGGGTCGGATGAAGCCTCAGGGTCCATAGCTCTTTCCCACACTTTGCCAATTGCCTGAACGACCTCGGCTACCACGCCCGTGCGATCACCAATGCTGTCATCAGACACAACCTTGATATTGTACTTGCGACATAAACCCCTTGCACGTGGGGAGTTTGGATCCAAGTCCAACAATTCGGTCGAAGGTGGTGGGCGTGGTGTTGTCCTCTCTTGAGTGTAGACGAAGACAGGAGCCAGGCCGAAAACGAAGGCATCGCCTGGCTGAGTTGGCAGAATGGCAGCTCCTCCTTGGCCCTGGAGTCGTAATTTGGCCTCTTGTGATTTCGTCAGATACTTCCGTGATCCCAGAGTACTATTGGACCTTGAGGCGCCAGGGGAAGACATGCCTGGTTTGTCAGAGGCAGGAGCTGGAGCAGACGTGCCAGGTGTTTGAAAATCAATGGAAGGCTGAACAGCCGAGGCCGGGGTAAATGAACGATGGACTTGAAAATCGAAAGGGGATCCTTTATTAGCCGAGGCTGGTGCAGGGTTGTTAGGCTTTTGGAAATCGAAAATGGATGGCTGACGAGCCGAGGACGGGGGAACAGGCGGCACATTCGTTGAAGTGTCCACTTGCTGAAAATCAAAAATCGATGCCTGACGAGCCGAGGCTGGTGCAGGGATGTCAGGCTTTTGGAAATCGAAAATGGATGCCTGACGAGCCGAGGACGGGGGAACAGGCGGCACATTCGTTGAAGTGCCCACTTGCTGAAAATCAAAAATCGATGCCTGACGAGCCAAGGCTGGTGGAGATCTGCCAGGCTTCTGGAAATCGAAAATCGATGGCTGATGAGCCGAGGACGGGGAAACAGGTGGCACATTCGTTGAAGTGCCCACGTGCTGAAAATCGAACATTGATGCTTGATGAGCCGAGGTCAGGAGGTCTTTACCATCCCCCACGTAATCCATATGGACTCCACTGGACTCCACTGGACTCCAGTGGATTCCAGTGGCCCTCTTACCAGGCCAGATTGGCTGGCAGAATGCCCAGTCCACTGGAGTCCAGTCCAGTCCAGTCCACTGGACTCCCACTGGACTGCCAGCCACTTTCCTGAGTCCAGTCCCAGTCCAGTGGACTATGAGTCCAGTCAGAGTCCAGTGGAGTCCAGTGGATTCCAGTCATTCCAGTATATTATTATTATTATATATGAATACTTCTAAAAAAGCGAAAATAGAGTATACATTTTAATGATCAATGAAAGGAAAGGTTATAATTTACATGTAGTGTGGGTCAGTGATAGCTGCAATAAGGATTTATGATTTTGTTCAGTCTGCGGGGTGAGGTCACGTGACTTACTTGAGGGCGTGCCATATCGTCACGTCTCCTGTTTGCGGCATGGTCACACCATTCCCTTCCACCACCACCACCTCTATCACTGCCCACGCCAACGCCGCCCACATCAACGCCGCCCACATCAACGCCGCCCACATCAACGCCGCCCACGCCAACGCCGCCCACGCCCATGCCCACGCCAACGTGGAAGGACAGGCCAAGAACGAGGGACGGCGCCCATGACGTGTCAACGTCATGGGCCAAGGGTATGTCTGCCCCACCACCCCAATGCCCCGTACTCACCACGACAGGCGCCAGCGGCACGCAACAACAAAAACAACACACGAGGAGGCCAACGACACACAAGAACGACGACACGAAGACAACAACACACGACGACGACGACACGCGAGGACGACGACACGCCAGGACGACGATATGCGAGGACAACGACGACGCGCGAGGACGACAACACACGACGACGACGACGACTACACGCCGGGACGACGACACACGACCACGACCACGACCACGACACGCGACCGCGATGACGACGACACGCGACGACGACGACACACGACGACAACGACGACTACATGCTGGGACAACGACACGCAACGACGACGACTACACGCCGGGACAACGACACGCGACGACGACGACGAACGAGCAACGACGAAAACGCCGCCCCCACCACACCCGAAAAACGACGAGCGCCCGCCAGCGCTGAACGGCGACGAGGCCCCTCCACTCCCTCCCCCCTTCACTCTCTCCCCCTTTCCCCCCTCCCCCTTTCCTTGCTCCTCTCTCCCCCCCTCCCTTTCCTTCCCCCTTCCTTGCTCCCTCCCCCTCCTATTCATTCCTCTCTTCCCCCTCCTATTCATTCCTCTCTTTCCCCTCCCTTTCCCTTTCCCTTCCCCCTCCCTCCCCCCTCTGTAACATAGAATCTATGTAAATTTAATTAATTTAATTAATAAATACACTTCAATTTTATTTTTTGTTTTGAAGTCTAAGTTCAGGAATTCTGGATTAACTTAGGTCTGTGGCAGTCCAGTCCAGTCCAGTTTTGTGTTGGGAGAGTCCAGTGGAGTCCAGTCCAGTCCAGTTTTGTGATTTGCAGTCCAGTCCAGTCCAGTCCAGTCCAGTTTTGTGCTTGCAGTCCAGTGGAGTCCAGTTTTGTGCTGGGAGTCCAGTGGAGTCCAGTTTTGTGATTGGCAGTCCAGTCCAGTCCAGTCCAGTGGAATCCAGTGGAGTCCATGTGGATTATGTGGGGGATGGTAAAGTATTGCGAGGTCAGGGCAAAAGCTGAAGTACCGACTTTCTTAAACTCGAAAATGGATTGGTGAGCTGAGGCTGGGGTGAATGGGTTGGAACTTAGAGCAGGGGTAGGTTCTTTGAAATCGAAAATGGATCTGTGAGGAGCCGAGGATGGGACGTCCACTTCCATCACTAGTTCAGATTCTTGGCTCTGTCCTATCGGCCACCCAGAATTTAGGTTTGGCTAGTTTTCTGTCACTGACTGGAACTCACCACTTGGTTGAAGAGGGGGTAGAGCCTCGGCCGTTCCTAAGATATGGTTAGAACTGCTCAGCCGACAAGAGTACATAAAACTTACCATCCTTCATTTCTTGGTCTTTCATCACAGCTTCTGTTTATCTACATTAAGTAGACAATCCTTGGTGTGGAGTAGGGACAATACCTGGATTTGTTAAAGACATATCAGTCAGAGAGTAGATAGCTTTTCCTGGGATTGCACTGTGTGGTTGGTGATGAAGACGCATTGCTTTTCAACGGTGGGAAAGCATGCCACTGCAGATCGGCCATGGAACATTCTGCGGATCTCGGTTGAACATTGTACGGATCTCGGTTGAAGTAACGCCACCACGTGACCGCGTTTACAACTTCGTAATTTCACATTCACCATTGTCCCATTCCGACGCGCACATTCACCACCCTCGATCATCCCATTCCCACTTACCATGTCCACTGCTGAACTTGCTCAAGCCGCTCAACAGGCCCATACCCTCACTCCCGGGTTCTTGGAGGATGTTAGGGTGGCCACCTCCACGCTTTTGAACTTTTACAACTGTCACAGGGAAGGTCTTCTGGCCCACCAATGGACGGTGGAAGAGGATGCATACGGGAAAGCTGTGAGTGACTAACAATGATTTGTTGACTGAAATTGGATCTCTTTCTCCTACAGGAACGATTTGTATGTTTGCTCATCGACAAGAATATGTGGTATAACGCGGCCCAGTGGCTCAACCACCCTTGGATTTTGGCGTACACGGAAATGGCCTGAGCGGGACCATCGGTTGATTGGACCAAAATGTTCTCGATCCCACAACCCACCACCCCTACCTTCTTTATGGAAGGTTATGCCGGTCCCTCTCCCCCTTTACCTCCATCTTCGACCGATTCATTGCTCCCAGTCACAGTCCCAACTCCCCCATTGCCGGTACCGACAGCTTCATCATCGCTCCCGGCCCCAACAAAACCAACACGTCGGGCAAAATCAACCGATCCTGTGCCAGCGGCTGAAACGAAGACCAAGAGTAAGACAAAGTCTGGGCGAAGGAAACCCGAGGCCGGGTCCAGCGCCCAGCCACAATCAGAGGTGACTCCTAACGACACCGCTGCCCCAGTCCAAAGCAAAAAAAGAAAAGGGGACTCGATCGAAGCCAGGCCAAAGAAGACCAGAGTCGTGAGCGTGGAGTTCATCAACAGCAGCAGTGATGAGGAAACATTGAAGCCGAAGTCGGAGTCACTTCGACTGGTTGGTGGGGAAGCAAAGGCGGTTAAACCCAAGTCCCAGCCCCATTTCTCCCGCATGACACCCAGTGCCAGCTTCAGTCTCATCCGAAGGCCCAAGTTAGACCCCGACGCCGGTCCTCCCAAGACCGCCATGGCCGCTTTAAGGCAAGCCAAAACTGCCGAACGTCTTGCAAATCAGAATGCCGCGATTGCGAAAGGCAATTATCAGCTTGCGGATATCCCCTGTGAGGCCTGCAGCAAACGCCAAGATCGAGACATTGTTCCATGCACTATCCGTTCCCCCCCACAACAAGGATCCTGCTTCACCTGCAGTACGGGTAAGACGACCTGCACATATGCAGTAACCAAGAAAAAGGACACCGACAGTGAGGTCAAAGACGAGATCCAAAAGGGGTTGCAGGATCTTGAAATGGCCACAGTCTCCGGGGGAGATGCCCAAGTGAAGATCGTGAGGAAGAAAGTGAGGTCAAAGAAGCCGCAGGTGAAGAAGGTGAAGCCGGATGTCAAAGAGAAGGACAAGCAGGATGTCGAAATGGCCACAGTCGGGCATGATGTGGAGCATGCAATTGACGTGGACATGGAGGTTGGTCTGACAATGGGAAAGGGGAAGTTCAAGGGTGGTATCGACATAGAGATGGCTGAAGTCAAACATGAGGAAACCGAGGTCGGTGCCAGTCCAAAAGCCGACAAAGACGTGGGCCGGGTGACTCCCACCATAATCATTGAGCCACCCACACCACACACATTGGCAATTTTCAAGAGCACTGAGACCGAGGTCGGTACCAACACTGACAAAGGAAAGGGCTGGGAGATTGGGCCGCCAGCCAGTGAGATGGAGTGGATCGTGCCCGAGTTAGCAATGCGGCCAGGTAAAAAATTCATGAAACTCGTTATTCTTTGCTGACTTCGTTTATAGAATTGGGCTTGGCTGTCAATTATATGCAACAAAGCTTTACACCCCCACCTGTTGAGTGCACGTCCCGGCCAGAAGGTTCGCGTTCGGTATTGGACCATTGGGCAAAGATGGGCGCGTTGAGACCCACGCATATACCATCCAGACCCTTCTCCACAGTTTCTATGGACCTGATAACTGGATTACCGCCGTCTGGAGACCAAAAGTATACTGCAATACTGGTTATCATTGACAAACTTACCAAGTTTGCCATTAAAATTCCGATGCATACTACCTTGACACAAGAAGGATTTGCTAAGTTATTCATCGAGAGGGTCATTAATGTCTATGGTTTGCCTGAAATAATAATCTCGGACCGAGATAAACTTTGGGCCACCGTCTTCTGGAGATCCGTTGTCTCCAACTACAGTAGTGTCATGGCACTTTCGTCTGCGCATCATCCGCAAACGGATGGACAAACCAAATTCTCAATGCTACTATTGAACAAATGCTCCATGCTTATGTCTCCTCTGATCGGGAGAATTGGTCAAGCTGGCTTAGTGTTCTAACCTACTCGTATAACAGCAGCACACATATGTCCACTAAATACTCCCCTAACTTCCTACTTATGGGATATAATCCGAGAACATCAGTAAGCGCGATAGTTCCCGAAATTGACCCTGCTCATCCCCTTCCTTCCGAGTCAATCAGCTGAAGACTTTGTCGAAACACTGGAGATACATTGTAATTTCGCAAAGGACGCTATCGCCTTAGCTCAGGATTGACAAGCTAAAGCTTATGATAAAAAGAGGCGACCTGTCCAAGAATTGAAAGTCGGAGACTTCGCGTTAGTAAACCTGCATACCCTAGAGTTAGTTGACGTTGAAGGCACCAGCAAGAAGTTGGTACAGCGAATGATCAGACCTTTCGAAGTAGTTGAAAAGATCAATCCCATGGTCTATCGACTACAATTGCACTTCAGTCACCCACTGACAACTGACTGTTAGTCTTGCAAACTCCATGAATACTATGGGAGTAAATGTCAGGGTGTATATCTATAGTGTATATATTCTGGGCTTGTATATCTCCACTTTTACCTAAATATATTTTGTTGTCCAATGTCACACTAAATATATTTCCTCACTGGAATGGACTCCAAATATATTTCTTATGCCTGGACCCTGAATTGTGACTGTCACAATGTAGAAATATATTTCTTGTCTGGGATGGACTTGGGATATATTTTGCAGCTAGGGTTGACTAAGGATATATTTTTTCAGCCACAAGGGGTGTCTGGGGTCCTATATTTAAGAGAAAAACTTGGGATTTTTTTAATATAGGGGACAGGGGATTTACCTATTATTTTGTAGACAGAATACCCTCATTGGGATGTTTGTTGACAGATATTTACCAATGGGTTTGACCCATGTGTAGTATATGCATTGATGTGTGCACTATTTCCTAATTGGGAAAAGCATTACATTTTTTTCTGCCACACCTGATGTCAGGCACAGTGTGCATTTAGGTTGGGAACTGTTTCCCACGCTTTTTGGGCCAGAAGAATTAATGGCTAGCATGGTGTGGTCATTGTTAATGATGATGTGCGCACTATTTCCTAATTGGGCGACTTCCTAATTGGGAAAAGGGTTACACTTTTTTCTGACACACCTGATGTCAGGCACACTGCGCATTTGGGTGGGGAATTATTTCCCACACTTTGGTTTGTAGTGTCTGCTTTTTTCATTACAACACTTTGATGTATTAGAAAATTGTGTAGTGTCTGCTGTTTTCATTACAACACTTTGTAGTGTCCGCTTTATTGATTAGAAAATTGTGTAGTGCCCGCTTTTTTCATTACAACACTTTGTAGTGTCCGCTTTATTCATTATAAAATTGTGTAGTGTCCGCTTTTTTCATTACAACACTGTGTAGTGTCCGCTTTATTGATTAGAAAATTGTGTAGTGTCCGCTTTATTGATTAGAAAATTGTGTAGTGTCCGCTGTTTTCATTACAACACTTTGTAGTGTCCGCTTTATTGATTAGAAAATTGTGTAGTGCCCGCTTTTTTCATTACAACACTTTGTAGTGTCCGCTTTATTCATTATAAAATTGTGTAGTGTCCGCTTTTTTCATTACAACACTGTGTAGTGTCCGCTTTATTGATTAGAAAATTGTGTAGTGTCCGCTTTATTGATTAGAAAATTGTGTAGTGTCCGCTTTTTTCATTACAATTCTGTGTAGTATCCGCTTTTTTCATTACAATTCTGTGTAGTGTCCACTTTATTCATTACAAAATTGTGTAGTGTCCGCTTTTTTCATTAGAAAACTCTGCAGTATTCCCTTTTTTCATTAGAAATGTGTGCAGTGTCTGCTTTTTTCATTAGAAAACTGTGCAGTGTCCGCTTTTTCATTAGAAATCTGGGTAGTGTCCACTTTGTGCATTACAAAATTGTGTAGTGTTCGCTTTTTTCATTACAACACTATGTAGTGTCTGCTTTACTCATTACACAATTGTCTAGTGTCCGCTTTTTTCATTAGAAATGTGAGGACTTTACACTCCTCCACATATTCCGGTTGGACTCCAGATGGACTCCGGCGGACTCCAGATGGATTACTGCTGTTCATCCAGATTTTTTCTCTGGTGGCAACCCAGCCAAATGTTAGTCTAGGATCCACCTGGACTCCAACTGGAGTCCAGGTCCACCATTTGGACTGCATGGACTCCACCTCATAACACAGTCAACCAGCCAGACTCCATATGGAGTCCAGAAAGAGTTTACAATTTCTGTTTATTTATTATTGTTATTATTATTAGACCAGAAAAAAAGAATGCCATGACCGGGAATTGAACACTCAATCACTTGGGCAGCTGTAACTGCTGCAATAAACCACTACACCACGAAGGCTTTATTAGCTCTATAACTTTTACACATCATATACCCTCGCTCCTGGCACGTTCCGAAAGCACGTTGGCTTTGTTGCCGCGTCGTTGTCTTTTGTCTTCCCACCACCACCTTCCCACCATCTCCAACCTCGTTCGACACACCCAACCACCATACCTCGCCCAAACCAACCTCACAACAACAGCAACCCCACGCAACAACACCACACCCCAACAACAGCCCACAACCACCACCGAGGCTGATGACAAGCACCACCCACGACACGATGACGTGTCAACGACACGCGACGCCGACGACACGCGACAACAACGACACGACATGCAACAACAACAACAACGGCAACACGCAACCGCGACCGTGACAACGGCAACACGCAACGACAATGAATGGCCGCCCTGGGACGACAATACAACGCCCACGTGGGACGCGACGAGGGCCAAGCACCACCACTCCTCCCTCCCTCCATGACTCACCACCCCCTCCCATGCTGCTCACTACTCCCCCCCCCTTCCATTCCTCTCTCCCCACTCCATTCCTCTCTCTCCCCCCTCTCCCTTCTTTCCACTCTCCCTCCATTCCACTCTCCCTTCTCCCTTTCCCTCCCCCACCATTCCTCTGTCCCCATCCAATCCTCTCTACCCCCTCCCTCTATTCCTCTTTCCCTTCTCCCTTTCCATCCCCCCTCCATTCCTCTCTCCCTTCTCCCTTCCATTCCCTCCCCCCTCCATTCCTCTCTACCCCCTCCCTCCATTCCTCTTTCCCTTCTCCCTTTCCCTCCCCCCTCCATTCCTCTCTCCCTCTCCCTTCCTTTCTCTCCCCCTCCATTCCTCTCTACCCCCTCCCTCCATTCCTGATCACCACTCCCACCCCCCCCCACTCCTTTCCCCCTCTCTGTAACATAGAATGTAGTAAAATCAACTTATGTAGTTGCTAATACACTTCAATTTTCTTTGTCTCATGAAATCTAAGTACCTCAATTATCAACTTAAGGTCTAAGTCTGGTGGAGTCCAGACAGAGTATACAGACTCCAGATAGACTCCACCTGGATGATCCAGAAATATAGACATTTGGTTGTATGATAGTTGGACTCCAGATGGACTCTGGATATCCAGCTGGAGTCTGCCAGAGTCCATCTGGAGTCCAACTGGACCAGAGAAAAAATCTGGATGAACAGCAGTAATCCTATGTGGGGGAGTGTAAAGTACACCATCCCAAGTTTCTTGGGAAACCTCTTAATGACTATGCTCTTGCTGTTATGGATCCATCACTTGTCCTCATGCATGCGAGCTTTACATCAGTCTTTTACAATGCTGTGTTGACTCTTGAGGATCACTGGGACATCGTCATCAATAGCATTGAGAGAGGAGCAATCCCTAATGTCTATGATCTTGACTATTGCAGACCATTTTTAGATGTTTGAAACCCATTTTCCTTTTTATGTTCGACTTGATATTGACATGCATTGGACAGGCTTAAATCAAGCCAAATCCACACCACATGGCAGAGCTCTGGTCAATACAAAAAGGGACAGAGGGATGGTTGAAGTGGAACACAATGTCTTTTATGCTGAATCGATGACAAGGTTGATTTACTGACTCAGCCAAGGCAAGGTTGAGTAGTGTTTGAAAGTCCGGTCTGGTCTGGTCTTTTGACGCCCAGGGGCTTTAGCCATAACCGTAACCGGTCTACCTTTTTCCCAGAAGTCAAAAAGACCAGACTGGACCGAAAAAGACCGTGGTCTGCGGTCTTTTTGCGGTCTTTAGACTGGTTTCGGTCTGCACCAGTTTTAACCGGTCTTTAGTCTAATATTTTTAAAGTATGAATCGGTAAATTTATTAACATGTCTACTGGCTTTAAAACGAGCCCAAGAACATTAAATTCGGGTTGATCACAAAGAATTGACGCTTGCTGATTTGATTTCAACAGTTTTAGTGATGATGTGAGATTGCGAGTCATTTTTTCTGGGCCCCTTATAGAAATCTGCTTACTGAAGAAATGTTTGTGCATGCTTTGCACGCCTTCAACATGCTCGCTTCTTCACAAACTCCCACGTGCCCCCCTTTCAAGCCCTCAGGAATTGCCTCTGCAACACAATTCCGATGTTTCGGGACTATACGTCGCCGATGGTACATATGTTTAATCCCCCTGGGGTCAACTGGCATACCATCAATGATATTTTTGCAGAATTCAAAAAAAAAAAGCCAACAATTCGCTGTTCAAGCACACATCTCCCGTTTGTCCACTTCGGTAAATGAATGATGCTGACAGGTGAAATGCAGTTTACGCATGGCATTTACAGCGTGTATCTTCTATAAGAAACCTCACGCGCGGCGCAGACATTCTCACTTTCCTCATAACCAGTTCTTCCTCCTTCGCCTTCGTCCCAACGATGGATAATCCCAATCAACAGAATAGCGAACATACCACTAACAATTGTCAGTATTCCATCTACTTGCCATACCCTTCGTTCAGGAGCTAAATTATCGATCAGAGGATGACAAGCCTCACAACCCCGGCCTCGTGGCTGGCGTAGACCCGAATTTCAAGACCTCATCTGATAACCCACGCATGCCATGCGGCCATAAGTTGAACGGTAGAAACCTTATCGTCTGTATTGATGGGATGTCGAACCAGTTTGGAGAGAAGGTGAGTGTCAGGTTGGCGAATATCCGTCCAGGGTATCGACACTTTCAACGATCAGAACACAAACGTAATCGAATTGTACAACCTCATATTGAAGAAGGTTGGAGATAACCAAAGGACGTGGTACAATAGTGGGATCGGCACTTACGCCCGCCCATTGTGGAAGTCGCTCAATTTCTACAAAAAGGTTCTTTATCACAAGATTGACTTAGCAATTGCATGGTAGGTCATGGCACTACTTTGCCAATTCTGCAGTAATCTTCCC
>NW_001889900.1:123241-124215 GCF_000143565.1 Laccaria bicolor S238N-H82
CCAGGCATAAGAAATATATTTGGAGTCCATTCCAGTGAGGAAATATATTTAGTGTGACATTGGACAACAAAATATATTTAGGTAAAAGTGGAGATATACAAGCCCAGAATATATACACTATAGATATACACCCTGACATTTACTCCCGTAGTATTCATGGAGTTTGCAAGACTAACAGTCAGTTGTCAGTGTTGTATATACCAAGTCTGGGGATGAACAATTGAAAACTCAGGATAAGGCAGGGAATTGACTGTGACAAGTGCCAAAAATGGGATGTAACAAAGTGGGAAATTCTAAATGACTGCAACCTACTGAAAGCAATTCACAACTTGAGGAAGAGATATTTTGAACACTGGATCTCCCTGCTATTGTTATGAGTTTCATAAAGTCTCTGGGCTAGAAAATTTTATATCCTCCTCTAAAAGGTAAATTTGAACTTATTTTCCATTTTATGTATTTTTCACTCAATATATTTGTTGGAATGAGGTAAAATGACTCCCTATTGTTCTTTGTAGTGTGTATAATACAAAAGGTAGGTAGAAATATTAAAATGAACATTGCATGATGTCTGTAGAAGCTAATTGCCAGAGTTTTTCTGGAAGTAAACAAATATCTACAACATTGGTCCTTCTTTTCTGCAAGGAGAAAAAATGCTACCATCCTTTTGAATTGATCCATGGAGACTCAGGATGTCTTTTAAACAATGCCTGAAGTATAGCATGATAGCAAATAAATTTACACTGGGTATAACTTGAAAAGTCCCCAACAAAAGTACATTTTGCATAGAGCAAGAAAGCTGTGGGGTCTCAGATCCTTGTATAAATAGGACCTCTGCTTTTTTTTTTGGGATAGTGTTACTAGGCATGATAAGTGCCTTGTGAAATATTTTCAGCCCCAATCCACCAAGAAAAATGTCAAGGATTGGTCCAGGATGATTGCTCTATGCAAAATTTACTTTTGTTGGGGACTTTTCA
>NW_001889900.1:125331-126516 GCF_000143565.1 Laccaria bicolor S238N-H82
TCACGTGCTATAATGCACTGATTGAAGGATGATATTAAAACAGTACTTTGTCCTGGAGAATAATGGCCAAAGCAAAATCACCAAGTCACAAAATTGTCTACCAAACTTGATGCATTTGCAAACTTATTGAATCTTACGCCATATGACCATTGGGGAAAGTTCAAAGAGAGACTGCAGCCAGTTTCCTATATTGCAATTCAAGCTGTTCATGCTATTTGTCCTGATAGCATTACTTGTGTTGATCAACGGTGTGCTTCTAGAGCTCTTTTGCAAATAACCAGACCAAGAGATGTCCCATTGGTTACCTTAATCAAAGACAATATTCCTTATAAGGATGCTCCTGTTCTGACAGGCAAATGCATGCAATGTGGTGCTATCTATTATGCAGATCATGAGCACTTTAAAGATAACTATGGTTCTTGGACCAAGTGCTATCTAAATTCTGCACGATTTCTAAAGATAGGACAGTCTACTTGGGTTGACAGAAATTTTACACACTCTGTTCTCAGTGGAATGTATAATTTCCATGCATCAGCCTCTGCGTATACACAGCATTGGAATGATTGTGCTTCAGTTACTGACTCCAAGGTCCAAGTTACCTGGTGTCATATTTGGCAGGCTTTTGTTCAGGAATCAATCAGAACAATTGCAAGTGTGAATAGCAACAATTTGGAGTTGCCTGACAACTTGAACATTGAAGAAGTTACCCAGCAGGCATTTGAGAAATTAGGAAATGGGGGGTAATAGAGCCAGGAAAAGGGCATTCATGTTCTAAGTGCTGTCAACCATATAAAGAGACTGCAGATTTTATGGCCAATGAAGATCCTGCAGCAGTGCAGTACTTTACAGTGCCCCACCTATTCCTGCAGGAATGGGATCATTCCAGTGGAATTCCAGGGGAATCCTGCAGGAATAGCAGTACTTTACAGTGCCCCACCCATTCCTGCAGGAATCCTCAGGAATGGGACCGGAATCCTCAGGAATCCTCAGGAATGGGACCGGAATCCGCAGGAATCCTCAGGAATGGGACTGGAATCCACAGGAATGGGGCCAGAATACAACAGATACAAGACCTTTTCTTTGTGCTAGATACATTCACACTAATATAGACTTCTTCACACTGACTTAAAAGGATATCAACACTTTCTTGGAAAATTTATATATTAAAACTCAAATATACATTAA
>NW_001889900.1:127487-128137 GCF_000143565.1 Laccaria bicolor S238N-H82
CAGGCCAAAAATGACCAAAATAGCACAAAATGACCATTTTCTGGAGGCTCTACAAGCATAACCACTCAGTATTTTTATCTAATTCTTTGATAGGCTCATTCAGGTTGACCAGAGGTATGTTCTGGCTGCCTCCCCAGTTAGCGCATATTTTTCTTTTCAGATGCCAAAAATGGCCTCCAGAATAAAAACCTTCTCAAGGCTCCAGCTTTCACTGAAATTAGTCCATACCAAGGGAAGTGTAACACAACTACATAATGTAAAAGAATACACAAATACATTTGAGCTACAATAGATTCTTAGAAAGAACCAGAAAAATGAACCAACCTTCATTCTTTTTGCACTCAACTGTTCATAGTTTAGGTAGCTCATACCCATGAAAAGTCCCGGTCTACATACTATCGTCATGTAATGTGATTGTTAGATTATCACTGAATAATCATTGACATACACACCATACACACAGCTACAGTAACCGAATCAATCAGCCAGTGATGTTGCCGACACGTCGTGCGAATTACGGATACTAACTATGCATGTTGACTCGAAATTCCCCAACACCTTCAGGGAAAGATTCAGATGGAGAATATGCAGCCGAGTTGCAGCTGAGGTCATAGGATCGTCATCAGCAGGTTACTATCTGAAGGGTCTAA